>NW_016828382.1:680266-703329 GCF_001698545.2 Rhinopithecus bieti | reverse complement strand
AAAAAAAAAAAAAAAAAAAGAGTGAATTTTCCTTGACTGATTTATTATTATTATTATTATTATTATTATTATTTTGATGGGGATTAGAGCCTATTCCTCCTATGAACGTCAACTAAAGTGGTGTCTCACTGGGAATGGTAGAGAATAACTATGTTGTTTTCAGAGTCAAGTAGTAGAAAAGGACCCAACAAACCATCTGGTTAGTTCTCTTGCCTCTGGGTGGACCATCGCTAATTGCTTCATTCTTCTAACCTGATAAATTTGAACTAGGATTCCAAGAATTTCCTAAGCAGGTGATGTCACTTCTGTGCTACAGTTGAAACCCAGTAAATTCCAGTCAATCTTTGCCCTAGGAAATATTTGTCCCATTACATTATATCATAATTTTTGTTCTGGCTACAAAATTGAAAAAAATTGATACCAATCTTATCTGTGAAGGGCCATGGTTAGTTACCACTTGGATTTCTTTTCTGCAGACTATATCTTCAAAACTGTTTTATAAGAATTATTTTACAAAAAATTAATATTAAATAACATTATTGAGCTAGTGTGGATAGTTACTTCACTAGCTTATAGACTTGCTTAGTGTTTTAGAATGAAAATCACGCTTATACCTGTCAACATTTTACCTTGGGCCTCTGTCATGGGAGAAGCTGTTCTTGTATCTTCCTCTTTCTTACAGAGTGAGTTGCTGTCAAGGTCACAAGAAGCCATATTCAGAATTTCTAATCCAGGATCTGTCAACAGGAAGAAACAAATGATGTGAATACTATGCACATAATATTATAGTATAGTATATTTAACTATACTATACTATGCAAAAAGAGTATTTGCCTATGTTCTTCTCATTTGCTCACACCCCAGCAGGTCACAGAACATCAGGCTGAAAGCTATAATACTAACAGTCTATTTTAGCATTATTTCCAAATCCACTTACCACTTGAAGTTATAGTACTATCTGTCAATGAAGTGTGTCTGGGTAATGGTAGTGAGGAATATTCCCTGCCAAAAAGATAGCAAACATATTTTAGAATGTCAGGTCCAAATAATTCTCTTAAAACCAACTAAATATGCATACAAATTCACACACACAACACAAACAAGCAAACCTGGACTGCAGCAGGCTCTCAGAACACACGCGTTCAACACCATTCTCCTTAAGGAAAAAGAAAGGAGACATAAGTTCAACAATTTGACATTTTCCATTCCAAAGAGGTTGTTTTAAGCAAACATTTTCATACAATTCTAATTGAACCCATATTTACTCTGCTCTTTTGGAAAGGATATGGGAATGGGATGGTATAGGGCAGATGGATATACACACTTCCTCAAAGCTGTACTTACCCAAAAATCCAATATTAAGTATATTTACAAGTCTCATATTTAAAGAAAATCTGATAAAAATTTTGGGCAAAACAAATTCTAAACTCAAATGGCAGACAGGGTTTATTTCATATGCTTAAGTCAAGTTTTCTTTAAACAGAAAATTCTACAAGGGCAGGAAAAAACATTTCTATGTGTGGGAATAGTACTCAACCTAAAATTTTTGACCTGGTGATTTTAAAATTGCTCTCAGTTTTCTAGCTAGAAAAATCATGCATTTCAAACTTAATCCATATCTCAGAGATCTGAAGGATTACATCTAAGTCAGCACCTATCACTTGATGCTCAAAAAGAGGTTAACAGAATTGTAGTCCCAGCCTGCCAGGGCAAGTGTTTGAAAGTTTCATATGAACCTCTTAATTTCTACAAGGAATTCCTATTTTGGGGGTAACTTTAGGGCATTAAAGTTGTACAACTTTCTTTTTCAAAAAATACAGTGAGAACATAGTTTCGTTTCTGATAACAAGCTTTTCTAGTATATTATTTTAATTATTTTAGTTCAGAAAATAAAATTTAATAAATTAAAGCTGAAACCATTCAGACACATCAAAACCTGCACAAAGTAAAAGAAGGCATTTAGTTATTCCATAATCAAACAGAACTTATTAACTGTCACAACCAACAACGGGTTCCCATGGGGGAATACTGTCTATCACACATGGGATTTAGAATCAGTCCAAGAAGGTAGCTCCCACAGTCACAGACAAGTAAAGTACAGGTTTACTAAGGGTTTGCTGAATTTGTATTTATCTAGTACAATGACAGCAGCTTATATATGTTTAGCGCATTACAATTTACAAGAACCCTTTAATGTATCATCTCATTTAATTCTCCCAACAACCTTAGCAGAAGATTTTAGCAAGGAAAGATTTACTTATTACAGGTAACGAACTGAAGGCCAGTTAATAAAGTAATTTCCTGAGACCAGTCAGAATGGTGGAGTCAGCTTTCAAACACATATTGAACTAAATACAGTGTCCTCTCCACTGTAAACAAAACCAACTTGGGCATACCCTAAGTTAGGTTATTGGAGAGGAGAAGACTTTTCTCAATTATTGTCTTAGACTGGTAGATGATTTTAACGTGAACTTGTAAGATGTTCACCTCAAATGTTTAGAAAAATCCACAAACTTGCAAAGCAAGGATTTATACCTATTACTCCTGTATCAATGATGTTGGTCAACTTTTTCTCTTTTTCATTTCATTTTGTTTCTGCCTTAAATGACTTTGAGTCTGATCATACATGACTGAAACCTCTCATGACACCAGTTTAATTTAATTCAACAAACTTTCATCCAAAGTCCACTTTGTGCTAGGAACAGTGACAAGGGCTAAAGATTACATACAAAAACACAGTTCTTATCCTGAAGAAGCCTGTAGGCCAAGCATGGATTGAAATATATAATAGAAATCCTACTCTATAATTTATAAGCAGCATGCCACAGAGGAAAGTAATATGCACGGGGCAGAATTAACAGAGTGGGGATGTCTGAATTCAATTTTAAAGAGAAATTGCACCTTAAATTGTAGTTAACTGATAATGGCCCTATTTTTAAAATATTTAAATAAATTATCTTACTAATTTTTATATGTTTAACTATACTATCATATATATATATATAATGAACCAGGCACAGTGGCACACGCCTATAACCTCAACACTTTGGAAGGCTGCGGTGGAAGGACTGTTTGAGGTCAGGAGTGTGAGACCAACCTGAGCAACATGGCAATACCCCATCTCTACTAAAAAATTAGCAGGGCACAGTAGTGCACACCTGTGATCACAGCTACTTGGGAGGGTGAGACGGGAGAACTGCTTGAGCCCAGGTGGTTAAGGTTACAGTGAGCTGTGATCATACCGTTGTACCCCAGCCTGAGTGACAGGGCAAGACCCTGCTTTATAAAAAATAAAAAGAAAGAAAGAAAACAAAGGAAGCTATAAAATGGAGAAAATTAAATATCCTTCAGTTTTATTGAGGGTAACACTTCATAAAAATCAATAAGAATTGATTTATTAATACTAAGGTATAATATCCTAACACATATAAAAACATTGTTACTATATGTAGCATGAAATAACATTTATTATTGCACTATAACTAAAAAACACTGTACACATTGTCAGAAAAGGCTTCATTTTGTACCTGTCAAAATCATGGATATTCGTATTTAAGAAATATAAAAGAGAATGCAGTTCTTATTTTCTGTTCCATTATACCAGCTTCCAATTTGGGGAAAAGGGAGCACATCATTTCTGAAAACCTTTTCAACAAAAGGTCTAATTATTATTTAAAGCCAAAGTAATAAATACAGTAAAAATACAGTTTGCCTCCATTATGTTACATATCAGTCTCATTTGCCCTAATGCTCTGTGTAAGGCCTTCTTTTGCCCTATACCTTAGATGTGAAACATTGTAATTAGAAGTCTTTCAATAAATACAAAACATTTATTGATTAAACAAATATGTGATTTTGGAGAAATTGCCTATTTAGTAGCCATATACTACCTTGTTCTGGAACAGTAGCAAAGTAAGCAACTGGACATTATTCTCGAAGTACTCATCTTTATAAAACTCAGTGATCAGAAAACAGCCCAATATACAACATATTCCAATCCTAAGTTTTCTTAAGTTTGGTCTAATGACAATTTTTTTTTTCTTCTTGTGAGAATAACGAGAGTAAAGAAGATTTTTTTTTTTAATCTGGTTTCAAATTTAGGATGATAGTTCATGAAAGTTGGAGATGAAACCCTCAAGGGGTTGGGACAAAAACATTCCACATTTGGGTTCTTTTCTTCCAGCTTCTAAAGTCACCTCTATTTAAACCAGCAACCCAGGCCCACAGCAGAACATAACCAGCACGCACCAACTGTGACACCTGGACAGATCATGTGAAAGATAATCTACTAGATATAATTTTAAATCAAGGAAAATAAAGAATAAGAAAAAGAAAGTTCAGATGAGAGATTCACTTACATGTAGAAGATTGGCTCAAGTCAATGAATCTAACACATGCCGATAGCACAGAGCAGGAAGAATGCTCTTTCTGTCCAAGCCATTCAAATATTAACCTGCATAACATTTACATGAAAAATCCATGGTCCAGCCCATTTGCTTTTGACAGCAAGAGTCTAATGCAGGGTGGGGTAGCAAAAGTACTCATGGAAAATATGAAACAGATTCTCCCATGGGCTGGGTCAGCAAACACAGGAGACACACACACACACACACACACACACACACACACACACAGCAATATTATTTCAATATTTAGATTGAACAACATAAAGAACAATAAAAAATAACTTTCAAGATTAATTGGCCTAATCTCCCAGGATTATTTTATTTTTGCTCTTTTATATGAAATATTAAACTACAGATTTTGTGATCAGAAACCTTCCACTAATAAACGTTTATGGTTCCAACATAATGTTTACTATCTGACCCATTTTAGATAACTGTTAAGTAAATTAATGTGATTTTCTGAGAACAAAAAAATAACAAAAAGAGTCTCTATAGGCTTACTTGACTTGACCCAGTGTCTGTTTAAATCTTCCCAAAAGAGGAAGAATGCTAAGTTGAATTTTAAAAGATTAGAACTACTGGAACCTAAACAAAGCTCAATTTGCTTATAGGTTTGCATTTATTTTTTCTCTTTCTAACTAAAGGTATACCACACCCTCAGATCTACAAGTCACACCCACCACTTTCAGGTTCATTTATAATATAGTTATCAGTCAACTTCTACACGTTCCAATTTTGCAACTGGCAATGTTATTTATTCTCCAAGGTTATTAATGCTGCACCCACACACAACTTGGAAGAACAGGACAGACAATAGCCAGAAAATCTTCCGAGATATTTTTAAATTGAGCCTGTTCTTGGCCTTAATAAATCACCTCCTCCCAGTGATAGTATATCTTAGACAAAAACATGTAATAACATGAAGGATAACTCAAAGAGAGACAAGACACTTAATACTTGGTATATGGAAGTTTTTTAACAACCAAAAGAAAAACAGAGAAATCCATCTCCAGATCATTGGCTTGTTTCAAGATATCCTCTGCCTTCATGCTACTGATAATTCTGATTCTAGGTAATATAAGCAGCTAATTTTCTTTTTGAGTGTTCACTATGATCCAGGTATTTTGCATATGTTACAGAGTATCTTGGTAGGGTCAGAGCTGAGACTGAAGTAAGATAGAAGGAAGAATCAATTCTGTTGTTATAGGACAGTGTGGACAACTAACCAAAAGAACCGCAGAGACGTGAGTGGTGAAACCAACTTCTTGGCCCCACAAATTCTCAAGACGTTGAAAATCTACATGGAAGCCACTAGTCGGTGAGGCCTGAAGAACATGGGGATATATTTGGTATGCACATCTGGTGATCACTGGAAATTTGGGAAACGACTCCATGAAAGGAAAGGCCTTCTTAGTCATCAGCAAGTGGGGAAACAAGGCATTGAGAGGCAGTGTCTTGCCTGTAAATATGACCTACTTGGTTTGTTTCTATGGACAGGTTAGGCCAGAACTCAGTGCTACAGATATGTGGAAATATATGTATATATGTAATATATTTGTGTGTGTTTATTTGAATCCTCAAAAGAACTATGAAAATCAATGTCTATTTCACAGGGGACACAGCAAATTCAGACAGGTTAGGCCATATGTCCAAATGTACACAGCTAATAAGTCATAAAGCCAGTCTTGAATCTAGGTGTGCTTCATTCTACAGCCTATGATATGTGGCTAAAGATTCTAGAGCATTACTAGGAAAATTTTCAGATAAACACAAAAGTAGACAGAACAAAGAATCTAATGAATCCTGGTATATCCATCATGCAGATTCAGCAATGACCAACCTATGGCCAATCTTGTTTCAAACTCTGACCCTCTAAACCTACACCTGCCTTGTTTTGAAGCAAATGCTAGATATCATAACATTTTTGTCCATAAATATTTCAGAATGAATCTCCAAAAGATAAGGACTAGAAATATTTTGTTTCCTTCTTTCCTAACTACACCAAAACATCCCAAATAAACTAATTTATTGGGTCAATAAAGAAGTTCTTTTTTTCTCAAGAATGTCCCAAACAGGGCTCCAAATTATTTTACTATGAGATGTTCTTTTTGAGACATTAATCTTGTTAGCATTCTTTGCTCTCTCAAAGACCTGTTTATGAATAATGATGTTCACTTTTATCTTGCACTGTGCCTTCTGGGAAAGATATTAGAAGACAGCTTCCTCTGTGAATATGGGGAAGGAACAGAAAGTAAATCTCAAGTTCTTAGGAGCACCAGCCAAAAGAAATGAGTCAGAAAGCAGTAAGCTAATTGAGTGCTCACTCTCAGTGTTTTAAACAGACCTTCTAGTGAATACAACCTAAATAAATAGGCATTCAACAAATATTATTGGGCAGCTACTGTATGGAATCCTATGCAGGGTGTTACATGTGCATTGGTTAATGGCCAAATAAGGGTACTGTACAGCAATCTTATCATCTAATACACAAATAAATATAAGAAAATAAATAACTCCAATGCAAGCCAGCATACAGGTGATAAGAAATGGGGGGAACAGAGAGTTACAAGGGTCTCAAAGAAGGGAGTGAGCTTAGTTTTTTTCTGAGTGGGATCATTGAGAAATGAGAAACAGGCCTGAAAACACAACTTTCCCAGAGCCACAGAGGCCAACCCACAGAAAAACCTCATCTCTCCACTCTTAATCCATTATGATTTCACCTCAAGAAGGACTGGAGATGCTTGAATGTCAACATTGTATGCTACCACAAAAAAATGTTTTTATTGGTTTTTGAAATGGGCCTTGACAGTCTAATAGAATTTTGATAAATGGAAAAGCATACATTGTTTTGGGCAAAGAAAACAGCACAAACAGGTTTGTGTGATACATTCTGACAATACAGGCTACCTGGTTTGGCTGACGTACAGGCACAATCATACACAACAATGGGGAAATAAAGGTAAAAAGGTAGACTGCAACCAGTTTAGAGAGGGACTCGAACACCAGGTCAAGTTGTTTGTTATAAGGCTGTAGAGATTGACAGAATCTATCATGTAGAGACAAGGAGTTAAGAAAACACCCATCGTTTGGGGGTTCCACTGGGATGATAAACATATATTATGTTTTTAAAATAATTTATATCATATATTTTACTCTAATTCCCTGTTCTTATTACCAATGACAATGCTAAGAAAAGCATTTTCTAAGGAGAGCTTTCTATTTTCTTAAAAGATGATGTGAGTATAAAATGATGGTAGGTGGGGAGTTGCTCAAGGGACAAGGGGTGGAGGCAGAGAGTACAGTTACCAGGCTGTCGAGATCCTCCAGTGGAGCAGAAACCTGGAATGGGAAGGTTGAGAATTGGCGGGATCAGTCAGAAGGTACAGCCAACAGACTAATTCCTGGACTGTTGCAAACTACAGAAGACACAAGAAAATCTTCAGGGAACCTACAGGAGCATGTGACTGGAGGCTCGATTGTGATGTCTGTTAGCTCCTATTCCTTTTTTTTCTCTTTTCTTTCTTTCTTTCTTTTCCTTTCTCTCTTTTCCTTCCTTCCTTTCTTTTTCTTTTCTTTCCTTCCTTCCTTCTCTCTTTCTCTGTCTCTGTCTCTATCTCTCTCTCTCTCTTTTTTCTTTCTTTCAGATGGAGTTTTCCTGTTGTCACCCAAGCTGGAGTACAATGGCACAATCTCAGCTCACTCAACCTCCTCCTCCTCCCAGATACTTTCAAGTGATTCTCCTGTCTCAGCCTCCCAAGGAGCTGGTTTTTACAGGCACCTGCCACCATGCCTGGCTAATTTTTGTATTTTTTAGTAGAAATAGGGTTTCACCACATTGGCCAGGCTGGTCTCAAACTCCCGACTTCAGGTGACCCACCCGCCTCCACCTCCCAAAGTGCTGGGATTATAGGCGTGAGCCACCGCACCCGGCCCAGCTCCTATTTCTTAATGGGTGTCAAGACCATAGACAAAACCACACAGTCACATATCCTAATAAGAGTCAATATGGAGGTCCTTTTAGATAAAAAAGGCAGTACATTTCTTAGTCAAAAAAACACTTTCAAGGTAATGCTAAGTGATAGTGATTAAAATGTCTAAATTCAGTGTACTAAGAGTGGCCATGAAAAAGGCCTGTATCATTTGAAGCTAGACAAAGCTGAATTTTAATCCCAGGTTTGTTATTTATTAATTGAGTGATCATGGGCAAGTTATTTAACTCCCTCAACTTCAGTTGCCTCCTTTGTAAAAAGCAGAGAAGCGTGGAGAAGATTAATCATATGGCATGTGGAAATGCTTTTGTACAAAGTTCCTGGCACACAACTGATATTTGTTTCTTCCTTCTTCTTAGTAAACTCAGTGCCAGATAAAAGGGAAATTACTAATAACCAAACATCCTGTAAGCTTCCAAGTTCAACGTCCTTTACTAAAACTTTATAAGAATTGCTAGGTAAGAGCAAAATATATTTTTTAAATTTTTAAATTTTTTCAATTTATTTTTATTTTTTGAGATGGAGTCTTGTTCTGTCACCCAGGTTGGAGTGCAGTGGCGCAATTTCGGCTTACTGCAACCTCTGCCTCCTGGGCTCAAGCAATTCTCCTGCCTCAGCCTTCCAAATAGCTGAGAGTATAGGTGCCCGCCACCTAATTTTTGTATTTTTAGTAGAGACAGGGTTTCACTCTATTGGCCAGGTTGGTCTTGAGCTCCTGACCTCAAGTGATCCGCCCACCTTGGCCTCTAGGTAAGAGCAAAATAGATTCATTTCCTTTTTCTTTTTCTTAGCTACTCAGACAGGTATTTATGAACAACAACAACAACAAAATGCCATATACACACTTAACAGGAAGAATAACAACAACTTGTACAATTCAATAGTAAAAAGAAACGTAATCCCATCTTTAAAATGAGCAAAGGATCTGAGTAGACATATCTTCAGAGAAGTTATACAAATGGCCAACAAACACACAAAAAGATGTTCAACATTATTAATCATTAGAGAAATGCAAACCAAAAATGCAATGAGGTGTCACTTTGCACCCACAAAGATGGCTTTAATAAAAAATAGACAAATATTTAGTAAGGATACAGAGTAACTAGAATCTTCATACCTTGCTGTTGGAAATGTAAAACGACAAAGCCACCCTGGAAGTCTGTTTTGCAGTTCCTCAAAAACATTAAACATATAGTTCCTGTGTGATGCAGTAACTGCCACAAGAACACACCCAAAAGAATCAAAAACATGTTTACACAAAAACCAACACTCCAATGTTCATAGTAGCCTTATTTGCAATAGCCAAAAAGTAAAAACAACTCAAATGTCCATCAGCTGATGAGTGGAGAAACAAAATGTGGTGTATATCTATACAGTGGAATATTATTCAGCCATAAAAATGAATGAAGTACTGATATCATGCTATGACATGGATGAGTCTTGAGAACCTTATGCTGAAAACCTTGAGAACTTTAACTGAAAGAAGCTGGCCACAGGTGGCCACGTATCGTATGATTCCATTTATATGAGATATCCAGAATAGGCAAATCTATAGGACAGAAAGTAGATTAGTGGTTGCCTAGAGCTGGGGGTTGCAGACAGGAGGAAATAGGGAGAGACTACCAAAGGGTATGCAGTTTATTTCTGGGGTGATCAAAGTATTCTAAAACCGATTGTGGTGACGGTTGTACAACTCTGTGAATATACTGAAAGTCATTTAAGTGAATAATTTAAATTAATGAATTGTCTGGTGGGTGAGTCATATCTCAATTAAAATGTAAAAGAAAGAAGAATGATGGACTGCCAGATCCTGAAACAGAACTGCCTGCTCCATTTGATTGAGAAGATCACGAGGCTCAGGCTGCAGACTGAGGAAGGCATTCCAACCACATCTCGATGATAGAGAGAGTGACCTAAGTGACCTTCTCAGGTCATTTAGTATTATTCTTTCCTTGGGTAGAAAAGTCACATTAGCACCTAACTCTGTCAATTAGTACCTGACTACTCTCCATGGGCATGGCCCTGCTTTGTGGTCTTTGACAAAGGGTACCAGCCCTCAAAGATTATCCAGACTTGACCTCAATTCTTGGAGAATCAATGGAATCTGAGGCTTCTTACAGTCACTAGTGAATTTAAGTCCCAAACCAGCCTGCCTCTCAAACCAAAAGTTTTGCCCACTTCATTGAAATCTCTTTTTGGTTCTATAACCCACAGAGTATACTAAACACAGGGTAGAAAGCCCTCAAACTAAATAATTTTAATTTCTTGACTTCAAAGGTTGCTATTTCTCATACAACTGAGTTTTGGAATAGCAGACTCAGACTTGCTACAAGAATATCCATAATACTTAAAAAATAAAAAAGACAGGGAAAAAGAATACCCATAGAAGAACAGGATATGCTAACACTGAAAATGAAACCAAAATCCAGTCCAACACTCACTTCCATGCTTGGGTCATCATTCATCCTGATGTAGCCTGAGAGATTTGTTCCTGGGTTGGGGCCACTTGTGGGGCCTGGGCACCTGGCAGTAGAAAGTAGAGTTATCTACTACAGGTGAAAAAACTGCAAATCTTAGCAGATACTAAACAATAACATAGTTCTCACTCCCCTATGCCCAGTCCCAATTTTATCAAATTTCTAATTAAGTTCATGGTTTAAGTAACACATAATGAAAGAGAGTTCCCACCTCCATCAGAGAGAGGTTACAAACAACAGAGAATCCAGCCAAAGATGAAAATGAAGCATTTGCAATTCAAAGTCATTCTTCCTCACCCTCAATACAGAAGGGAAATTTTATTGAGGTAGATTAGTTCCTCACAAAACGCACTGACATTTTTGAACGTTTCCTAAGGAAGATGAGTCTGTATACTTTGAAAGGCAGGTGCAAATGAGCACCGAAGGAGGATGAGGGCAGGGACAGGTATAGGTTCCCAAAAGCTTGTTAACCTTGAGTGTGAAAGAAACAGAAATAGGATTAAAACCTGTCTAAGTTAACTTAGCAGGATGTTGTTGATACTGTGATCTATGCCCCCAGTTCCTGAGACAGACCTCCTAAAATCCTTGTAGACAGAGGTGCTAGGGGAATCTTTAATATTTGGTCTCTGATCCTGGTTCCTGATACAGAGTGTCTAAGACCTTTGTAATTCCCTGAGTAATAGGAGTGTTTGACACAGAGCTCCTGAATCTCTTGAAATTTCCTGAGTATTACGAGCATCTTCTGTTCTAAAGAGGTGTCTCTTGGTGGGCCTCTGGATAGCCTCAGGATGAGGGGCTGGTTGCCGGGGAACCAATCTGTGGTTCGAGGGTTGGAACTTTCAACTCCACCCTGCCAAGCTCCTGGGAGGGGAGACGGGCTGAGCTGATCACCAATGGCCAATGATTTAATCAATCTTGCCTAGTAAAGCCTCCATAAAAACCTGAAAGGACAGCACTTGGAAAGCTTCTGATTTGGTGAACTAAAACATAGCCATGTACTGGGAAGATGGCACACCCCAACTCCACAAAGACAGACCCTCCTGTGCTTGAGACATTTCCAAACCTTTCCAATGTATCTCTTCATCTGGCTGTTAATTTGTATCCTTTAAAATACACTTTGTCACCTGGCACAGTGGCTCACCCCTGTAATCCCAGCATGTTGGGAGGCTGAGATGGGACGATCACTTGAGTCCGGGAGTTCAAGACTAGCCTGGGCAACACGGAGAAACCTTGTCTTACAAAAAATAAGGTAAGGCCAGGTGCTGTGGCTCACACCTGTAATCCCAGCACTTTGGAAGGCTGAGGTGGGCGGATCACCTGAGGTCAGGGGTTCAAAACCAGCCTGGTAAACATGGCAAAACCTTGTCTCTACTAAAAATATAAAAATCAGCTGGGTGTGGTGGCAAGAGCCTGTAGTCCGAGCTACTTGGGAGGCTGAGGCAGGAGAATCGCTTGAACCCGGGAGGCAGAGGTTGCAGTGAGCCGAGATCATGCTGCTGCACTCCAGCCTGGGCAACAGAGTGAGACTCTTGTCTCAAAACACAAAAAAACAAAAATTAGCCAGGTGTGGTGGCAGGCACCTGTGGTCTCAGTCACTCAGAAGGCTGAGGTGAGAGAATCACCTGAACTCAGGAAGTCGAGGTTGCAGTGAGCCCAAATCACTACTGTACTCTAGCATGGGTGACAGAGTGAGACCCTGCCTCCAAAAAAATAAATTTAAATAAATAAATAAAATAGACTTTGTAGTAAGTGGATAAACGTAAGGAAAGTGTTTCCCTGAGTTCTGTGAGCTACTCTAGCAAATTATTTGAGCCCAAGAAGGGGGTCTTGGGAACCCCCAATTTATAGAGAGTTGGTCAGAAGCACACGTCACAGTCTGGAACCTGCAAGTGGCATCTCAAACAGGGACCGGCCTTGTGGAACTGAGCCCTTAACCTGTGGAATCGGATGCTATTTCCAGGTAGATAATGTTGGAATTGAACTGAATTATTGGACGCCCATTTCATGTCTGCTGAAGAAGTGATTGGTGTGTGGAAAATTGCTTCGAGTGTGGGGAAAAAAAACCCTACACATCTGGTATCGGAAGTGTGGTGTTGAGACTGTAGTAGGAAAAAACACTCCACTGGTGAGTGTGTTTTTCCTTTAGATTGAAAGATTAGTCTGAGTACTTAAAGAGGAAGAGGGTAGGGTGCAGGGACAAGGACAGGTTCCCAAAGATGTGTTAACCTTGAATGTGAGAGAAAGAGAATTATGATCAAAATCTACCTATGTTAACTTAGCAGTCTATGGTATATTCCTAAAAACTGGAAACATTTTAAGTAGTCTCATTTGTCTTTTAAGCTTTAGAGTGGTATTATGAAATTCAAGGAAAGCAAGAAAACTACACTCCAAGAAAACTACAGCAAGAACTTTATCTCAAAGTTGTAAATTGTCGGCTGGGCATGGTGGCTCACACCTGTAATCCCAGCACTTTGGGAGGCTGAGGAGGGCAGATCACTTGAGGGCAAGAGTTTGAGACCAGCCTGGCCAACATGGCAAAACCCCATCTCTACTAAAAATACATAAATTAGCTGGGCATGGTGGCGTGTGTCTGTAGTCCCAGCTACTTGGAAGGCTGAGGCATGAGAATTGCTTGAACTCGGGAGGCAGAGGTTGCAGTAAGCTGAGATCGCATCACTGCACTCCAGTCTGTGCAAGACAGCAAGATTCCATCTCCAAAAAAAAAAAAAAAAAAAAAAAAAAAAGCAAAAAGAAAGAAATTGTAAATTTTCAGGAAGTTAGAGAAGTTCCACAATAAAGATGTGATCTCACGTTATGAAAAATCCAACCAATTAAAATGTTAGGCAATGGGAATAGACCACCCATGAGGAGTAGAGTAAGTAAATTTTGCTCTTAACCTACTTGTGTTGTCTTGTTATATCCAAAGCACCGTCCTTTACTTCTCCATATGTGGGCCTTTCACACAGAGCGTGGATTTGGTTGGCTACACCTGAGAAAGGTGTTGATTCCAGGGTTGGAACTGCTGTAAAACTATCCAGAGATAAGGCATCTGCAGTAAAACAGAAAAAAAAAATAAAAATAGAGACCAATTTCTGGTTCAAACTATATTTAAGCATAAAGTCTTTTCCTCTTGAGAGACTGAAAAAGTGAAAGTTGACCCACTTCTATTAACATTTTAGCATAAACTCCCTTGATGCCTAATTCAGAGGGTAAAAATGTCAAATGCTTAATTTTGACAAAGCATTTGGGAATGACAGTAATATTAATATATATAAAATAATAATTTTAGTTCTAATAATAATATTTAAAAAGTAATAATTTCAAAAAAGTTTTTTTTAAGTGTGGGAGAGGCCAGAAAACCCCTGCCCACTAAGCAACTAGAGGGATTAACAATCTATAGCCAGCAGGCGAAAATCCAGTCAGCCGCCTGTTTTTGTAAAGTTTCACTGTGACCAGGTGTGGTGGCTCACGCCTATAATCCCAGCACTTTAGGAGGCCGAAGCAAGTGGATTTCTTGAGCTCAGGAGTTTCAGACCAGCCTGGGCAACATTTTTTAGAGTTACAAGTTTTGTAACTCTACAAAAATTACAAAAATTAACTGGGTGTGATGGCACGTGCCTGTAGTCCCAGCTACTTGGGGGGCTAAGGCAGGAGAATCACTTGAGCCCAAGAGGTTGAGGCTGCAGTGAGCTGTGTTTGTGCCACTAAGTGACAAAGTGAGACCCTGTCTCAAAAAATAAATAAATAAAATAAAGTTTTACCGGAACACGTCCGCACCCATTTGTTCATACATTGTCCATGGCTGTTTGTGTGATACAACAGTAAAGTTGAGTAATTACAGCAGAAACTAAAATATTTACTATCTGGTCTTTTACACAACAATTTTGCAGCCTCCAGAAGAGAAAAGCATCAGACATGGTAATTAGAACCCATCAAAGACTGGTAGGGGAAATAGGTTGAGATCACAAATCATTTATTAGGGAAAACCATCTTATTATGTGTGTTTCTGAGTATAGGAGGCAGCAGAGTTTAATAGAAGAAACACAGGGTTTAGAGTCAATCAGAAATTTTTGGTTCAGATCCTGGCTCTGCCACATACCAATTGTGTGATCTTGAATAAATAACTAAGCTACTCTGAGCCTCAGTTTGCTTATGTATAAAGTGACAGATGACCTTAGGCAAATTACTAACTCAATGTTCCTCTGTTTCCTTATCTTTTGAATGGTAATTATATTAACATCTACCTCATAGGGATATGGTGAGGATTAAATGAGTTAATAGATATGTTAAGAGCATAGAACTGTGTCTGGCACGTAGCACTCTTTCTCTTTTTTTTTTTTTTTTTTTTTTTTTTTTTTGAGATGGAGTCTCACTGTGACACCCAGGCTAGAATGTGATGGTATAATCTCGGCTCACTGCAACCTCCAATTCCTGGGTTCTAGTGATTCTCCTGCCTCAACCTCCCGAGTAGCTGGGACTACAGGTGTGTGCCATCATGCCTGACTAATTTTTGTAGTTTTAGTAGAAATGGGGTTTCACCATATTGGCCAGGCTGGTCTCAAACTCCCAACCTCAAGCGATCGGCCCGCCTCAGCCTCTCGAAGTGCTGGAATTATAGGCATGAGCAACCGCACCTGGCCAGCAAGCACCGTTTAAGGACTCCCACTGTTGGTGGTGGTGATTAAGTTATTGTGAATTATCTCTATAAAGCACTAATCTATATTGCCTGACACAAAATAGACACTCCATTAGAAATAGTTTTTCCTTCTCTAATTTAAATGATCACCAAATCACTCTACTTTTCTCTTTATTCCTTCTTAAACTTACTTTGACAATCATTTCTGAATAGTTTTTCCTTCTCAAATTTAAATGATCACCAATTGCTCTACTTTTCTCTTTATTCCTTCTTAAACTTACGTTGACAATCATTTCTTTTGTCATTTCAGAACTCGACATTAATTTTGGCTTTTAACTGCATCCATGTTATGCTGAGAGGTGTCACTACTTTGACCATTTCTTAGAATAAAGCTCTTTCTCTTGGCATTGAGTATAAATTTGACCCACACTCCACTTTTCCTTCTCCAAATATCTCTTCTACTGTATCTCAACCCGAATCCTCTTGTTTTCAAAATGACTTGCCTACCTTTGGCTCTTTTTCAAACACTTAAGGTTTTTGATTCTTACTTCTCTTCTTATTTTTTTGTTTTGTTTGTTCATGTTACTCTCACCCATTAGAATACTTTTTTGATACTTTTTGCTTTTCCAAAGCCAACTCATCTTTCAAGGCCAATTCAACTCTAACCTCTTCTATGGAATCATCTTTGACTTCTCTGAGCCCAGGTCTTGTCTCCTTGCTAGTCTGTGATCTACTTTAAGACTTATTCTTTTTTGTTTGTTTGTTTTATAGATGTTGCCCAGGCTGGTCTCGAATTCCTGGGCTCAAGCAATTCACCTGCTATGGCCTCCCAAGGTGCTGGGATTATAGGCGCGAGCCACGTTGCCTAGCCAGGACTTATTCTTTATCATGCATAATACGGTGCCTCGCACAGAGTAGTACTCAAATATATATTGATTGACTGAATTCAGGGATAAATATCCAAGTATTCAACAATTTTTCCTATACAAATGTAATAACAACTAGTTATTTTCCCTTTCAAATAGAATTCTACCCCTACTTGTGTCTAAGCAGGTATAGAAGGGTGGCTTACCCAGCAGAGGTGTGTACCAGCACGTATGTTTCAAGGTCAGGGGTGTCTGATGTATTCTTGCTTCTTGACCACCATATAGTTTGTGGCAACGCTGCTTCTGAACAGAAAACCAACTATTAGTAGCCATCTAAAGGAATGTAACATATATTTCATAATCTACTACCTCCATTTTCAAAGGTAGAAAGAATATCACGAGCCTCAAATGACCCTGTGAGAGACATCAAGAAGAAAATAAATGATGTCAAGTAAAAAAGCTTTCAAGTGTTTGATCAAAAAGTATACATGAGTAAATTATAATTCTTATTTAAAATTCACAATTTAATAATCTAACAGAATGCTAACATCATCAACTCCAAATAATTGACACTTTGATGTAAACAAAGGCTTTGAGGAAAGAGGTATAGGTGAGGAATAAACTTAGTTACATAATTCTTCGTGATACTGCAATTTAAAAAAGTAAAACAGGCCGGGCGCAGTGGTTCATGCCTGTAATCTCAGCACTTTTGGAGGCTGAGGTGGGTGGATCACTTGAGGTCACCAACCTGGCCAACATGGGGAAACCCCATCTCTACTAAAAATACAAAAATTAGCCGGGTGTGGTGGCATGTGACTGTAATCCCAGCTACTCGGGAGGCTGAGGGAGGAGAACCTCTTGAACCCAGGAGGCAGAGATTGCAGTGAGCTGAGATCGCGCCACTGAACTCCAGGCTGGGCGACAAAGGACAAACTAAGTTTGTGTCTATGTATGTGTACATTTACGAAAATAGCTATGTGTTGCCTCATTTGATAATCTCTTGATAAAAGCAATATATACAGTTCTAAGGCTACTGATACATACTGGATTTAGCTTTCTATTACAGGATAGCTGTTGATTCACAATTACTACCTAAATACTTTCAAAAAGCTTGCAATTACCAATTTTTCTTGAAGAGGTTGTTGAATTGCATCTGTGCAGGACAGGGAATCATAGTGAGGAAATTCCTCATCTAAAAAGCTCTGTCAAGAGAAAATGGTAGAGTGTATTCAAAGACAGAATGATGAAAGGGTCAAAGATCCCAAACACATTAGACTTAATAGAAGATATGACACTACCTAAAGTGGGTGAAATTTTTTTTTTTGTATTCTACTCCAAGGGAACACATTTGTAATTGTAAACCTCCTATTGTGTTTTCCCCATTACTTGATCTAGGAATGAAATCTGAAGATCAGGAACAAGAAACTGAATGGCTTTGTCACTGAAATCTTGAGGCAGAGGCTAAAGAAGCTTGTTAGAGATGTAACTCAGAGTAGTGAAAATGGTGACTGTGAAAATTTGATAGCTATGAAATTATTGCCTTAATCCAAGAGGTAGATTCACATCTATCATAGTTACATTATAATAGAAAATGTTGTTGGTGTTCTTGAGATGATTAAAGCATCTTTAGATATGGAGGTTTTTCCAGCTCAACTTATTGCAGAGGGCTTTTTAGGCACTCTGCCTAGCTTAACTTTTTTTTTCTGCTTTAACAGATGTGTCTGCATGATGCCCTGGAAACAGATACATGCAAATATCACCCTTCTTTCTTTCCTCCTCCATCATCTTCCTCCAGTGCCAACCTTGCTGCTTTGCTGTTCCCTTATATTCTTCATTTCTGAGCAAAAAGGAGATTCACCAACTATCATAAGGGAAGGAAATACACTTAACTCTACCAGGGATATCTTAAGATGACCCATACAGAAAGAAATGGAAAGTTTAATTTAAATATGAGAAAGAAAAAAGAGACAGTAACTATATCAAAGCCTATTCAAGAATACTCAAAATTTCAGCATATTATAAATTGAACGATATGCCCTTACTATCAGAAAGACTGAAAAACTGGCTATTTGCTAATAGATATAGCGGTGGGGCAAAGAAAATTCTGAAATGCTTCCTCTTTAGAAGACATTGTCAGTAGCCACTCACTAACATAAGATCTCCTTTCTTGTTTTGCTGAATACTTTAAGTGCACAAGAGAACAAAATACACCAAAACATTTTCTTCTAAACTGGTTAACTTAATGATTAAAGTCATTGTCTGTTATAAATTAGCTTCAAAATCTTACATGAATTGAACATTTTCCTCCATAGTAACTGAACACATATCAGAGATATCTTACCTGAAACAGCAAGCCATGGTGTTCCCCTTCAATTAACGTCTTTTGAAGTGACTCAATTGTTGCTACAAAGAGAATTTATAACCAGCTCAATATGACCATTTTTATTTAATTAATTGATTTATTTATTTCGAGACAGGGTCTGGCTCTGTTGCCCAGATTGGAGTGCAGTGGCATGATCTCACCTCACTGCAAACTCTGCCACCTGGGCTGAAGTCATCCTCCTGTCTCAACCTCCCAACCTCCATGTGCCTGGAATTACAGGCACATGCCACTGCACTCAGCTAATTTTGTATTTTTTGTAGAGATGGGTTTCACCATGTGGTCTAGACTGGTCTCAGACTCCTGAGTTCAGGTGATCCACCCACCCCGGCCTCCCACAGTGCTGGGATTACAGGCATGAGCCACTGTGCCCAGTATGAGCATATTTAGCCTTGTCTTCTTAATTCATTTCATTGCTTCATAAACTTTTAATGGCTTTAAATTTGGGGTCTGAAGAAAGGAAAATAATGATTTCTGAGAATGGCATTCTGAACTTATGACTCGGGAAAAATGGAAAAGTAGGCTAGAACAGATAAGCCATTATCTCCCTTGGGTATTTAAATTTTACTTTGACAGATACTTGTGAATTGTCTTCTAGAAGTGAGTCACAGAATTGTCTAATCTTAAGAATACACCTTACATCTGGTGCAGTGGCTCACACCTGTAATCCCAGCTCTTTGAGAGGCCGAGGTGGGTGGATCATTTCAGGCCACATTACTTCAAGACTAGCCTGGCCAACATGGCAAAATCCCATCTCTACTAAAAAAAAAAAAAAAATACGAAAATTAGCTGGGTGTGGTGGTGCGCGCCTGTAATCCTAGCTGCTCGGAAGACTGAGGCAGGAAAATCGCTTGAACCTGGGAGGTGAAGGTTACAGTGAGCCAAGACCATGCCACTGCACTCCAGCCTGGGCAACAGAGCGAGACTCCCTCTCAAATAAATACATACATACATACGTAAATACATAAATAAATAATACATCTTAGAGGTCATTGAGTCTGACCTCCTACTGATAAAGAAATTCTCTCTCCAATAAGCCTCCGCTTGAGCCCTCAAATTATAGCCCTAGGATCCCAGAATTCTACAAGTAGACCTCAGATCATGAGAACACTGATGTGCAGAGAATTGAAAAGGTAATTGGTAAGTCATGGAGCTGAGATTAGACTCATGGAACAGAGCTTAACTCAGGGTATCATTCAGTGAAACTAAAATATTTGTTTTCTGCTTAAGTAAAATCTCCAAAGGTCTTATGGCTGGAATAATGGAAATGGGGGGAAAGTACCTAATATTTAACTAGCTCTTTGATGTACATAATAACACATTATTTATTTGACAAATCCTACTCTCTGAAACATAGCCAAAACCAGAAAATAAACCCAAATCTTTTGAACAACTGGAATAGATACCGATATTTATGCCCTTTATTCACGTGGCAAATCTCACACTTCGACTCAGGCAGTGGGCTCCGAGTGTATACATAATTCTCACCAGTTTGACTGCCTTCTTAGCCCACAGAAGATTAAAAGCAAAACTTAAACAAGGATAAGGAGCTCTATTAATAGGATAAGGAAGCATATTAATAGCTACCACTTTTAAAAAAAAAAATCACTAACAGCCAGGAAAATTATTAACAGCAGATAATCTGGCATCCAAAATATATAGAAATCTGGTGCTTCTTATTTTATAAACCAACTGTTTTATATCTTAATAGCCTGAAGAAATTCTGAGTCATGAGCATAATGCTAATGAAAAGAAGTACATAATGTAATTTTAAATTTTTTTCAGGAAAAGGGCTCTAAAAGCTTCAATTATGTAGAAAATTACCTATGTAATTTTTTTATTTTATAGGACTATTGTTTTGGTAAAAATAACTTATTTCTCAATCAAACCTGACATAGTGTTACTAGGCCCACTACGAACAAAACAGATGTTTGTTTTTCAAACATCTCCCTCACATAGGAAGAAAAGCATATTTTAAAAAATGTATTTCTAGGCCGGGTGTGGTGGCTCACGCCTGTAATCCCAGCACTTTAGGAGACCAAGGCAGGCGGGTCACCTGAGGTCAGGAGTTTGAGACCAGCCTGACCAACATGGTGAAACCCTGTCTCTACTAAAAATACAAAAAAATTAGCCAGGCATAGTAGCGCACACCTGTAATCCCACCTACTCGGGAAGCTGAGGCAGGAGAATTGCTTGAACCCGGGAGGTGGAGGTTGCAGTGAGCTGAGATCAAGCCACTGTACTCCAGCTCTTGGTCACAGAGCAAGACTCCATCTCAGGGGGGAAAAAATGTATTTCTAACCTACAAAAGTCATTCAAAATTTATTTCTTATCAATACTTAGGACTCTGGTAAAGATGAAAATTTTAAAAAATTCTGTCTTAACTGTATTAAGAAGGAAGGCCCATCTCCAAAATACAAATTCAGAATATTGTCTTACAATTACCAATGAAGCCGTGTTTCAGAAGCAATGATGAGTTTGTATAAGATTGTCTAAATTGCCCATCTGCTTGCTCACCAGGCAAGCTTGGTTTTAGAAACAGTCTATCTTGAAGCATTCAAATGGAAAGCCTTATTTCAATCGATGTTTTGTGCAATGTGTAGCAACTCTTTCCATATTTTCCACATGGCAAAACAAGTTGGCTTATGACCACAATTTGCATTCACCTTTGCATTCTGCTTTACATGTTTGGAGTTGGACCTGTAATGCCTCTAGAACAAATATATGCCTCATATAGAAGGAGGTCAAACAATGGCCACTGTATCCCCTGCTGTTGCCATCTGCTGTGTAGGATGGGACCAGGTGTCTTGGATGCATTGCCTCTGAAGAAAGTTGAGACAAAGCAACTTTCTAAATGACTATGCAATGAGGTCTCAAGCAAAGGCCCCACAATTAATTGGCTGTTGAAAATGAAAATTATAACATTATTAGAGCTGTAATCATGTTAGCTATCAATGATGGATGATATTTATAGAGTACAGGACTTGTATAATACTATCTATATGTTACTGGAAAAAAACCTCATGTTCTATAAAATTGTATATTAAAAATATCAGGGTTCATTAAAGAACCCCAGACTAAGATCAACTATTCAAAGCACATATCTGTCAAAGGACTTATATCCAATAATAAAAGGACAGAAAACTTAATTTTAAAATGGGCGAAAGACTTAGACACTTCACAAAGAAGATATACAATGGCCAATCAGCACATGAAAAAGGGCCCAATATCATTACATCTGAAAAACATATATTAAAATCACAATGAAATACCCATTTAGTAGAGTGGCTAAAATGACAAAGATTGACACTACCAAATACTGAAGATGTGGAACACTTAGAACCTCCCACACTGCTGGTGGGAGCGTTAAATGCTATCAACACTCTTGAAAACTGTTTGACAGTTTCTTAAAAAGTGAGAGTCACAGCTATGCTATGACCTAACAATTTTACTCCTAGATATTTATTCTAGGTGAAATAAAAACTTATGTGCACACAAAGACTTGTACACAGACGTTCATAGCAGCTTTGTCCATTGTAACCCCAAACTGCATATACTGCAGATATCCAATAACAGCAGAAAAACCAATCAAATTTTGGAATATTCATAGAAGGAAATGCAACTCAACAATAAAAAAATACTGCTAAGAAACACAACCTAATCCCATTATGCTGACAGGAAAAAGACCAATACACAAAAAAGTACATACTGTGTAACTGAGTTCTAGAACAGGCTAAGATATCAGACCAGTGGTTGTTCCTTAGGGTCCTAGAGGTGGGGGCGGGGCATTGACTGGGAAGTTGCACAAGGGAAGTTTCTGGGGTGATAGAAATTCTGTGTTTTGATGTATATTTGTCTACCTTGTTGAATAGCATACTCGAGATCTGAACATTTTATGACATGTTAAATATACTAATAAAAAAGAAGTTAAAAGTATAAGAACAAAATAATGCAGGGATTATGAAATAGGGTTAGGAAGAAACTACTAAAAAAATACATGCAGCCGGGCAGAGAGGCTCACGCCTGTAATCCCAAAACTTTGGGAGGCTGAGGCAGGAGGATTGCTGGAGCCCAGGAGTTTGAGACCAGCCTAGGCAACATTGTGAGATCCTATCTTTACAAAAATTTTAAAAATTAGCCAGGCATAGTGGTGCTCGCCTATAGTCCTAGCTACTCAGGAGACTGAGGCAGGAGGATCACTTGAGTCCAGGAGGTTGAGGCTACAGTGAGCCATGATCCCACCACTATAGTCCAGCCTGGGTGACAGAACAAGATCCTGTCTCAAAATAATATAATAATAATAATAATA
>NW_016828382.1:670269-679996 GCF_001698545.2 Rhinopithecus bieti | reverse complement strand
AGACTCAGTCTCAAAATAATAATAATAATAATAATAATAATAATAATAATAATAAAATCTATCTACCTACTTACCTATCTGTATGTATGTGCAACATTGTAACCAGAGTACTAACAAACACAATTATTGAATTATTAGTACTAAGAAGATCACATGCATCATCAGACATGCATCTTTAAATGCCTCGCAGGATATTAGAAATACACAAAACAAGAGTGTGGAAATGCTGGTGATGCTTTCACGAGAACAGTGTTGGTGGGGTGAGAAGCAAATGCAGATGGAGACGGCGAGGCTAACAAGGTGAACACAGGAAGGAGTAGGATTGGACACAGACTATGGCTCTACAAGGCTGGGGCAGAGCCCAGAGTGGCTCTGGGGAGGGAGGCCCAGGTGCAGACACTTATTTTAATTTTCTCAAAATAAAGCTGAAAGGGTTCCTGTTGCCTGTTCAGCAGCCAAACTAAGGGCTTTTCCTTTCCTGAGGAAGGTGAGAGTTCTATTCCTACCAATCCAGATCCAAGTCCCAAGAAAATCGTGAATGAAACAATGTAACTTCTATACTATATAACCACAGCATTTCCCATTTACAAATCACAAATGAGATGATTCATGTTATAGAAACTGTTCTAGCAGAACACAAATATCAACTATGGCCAAGTGTTAGCTACTATTTTGCATTTATTATGTTATTTATATAATTCACAACAACTGCATTTAACAGAAGAGGATACTGAAGCTCAGAGAGGCAATGTAATTTGCTCAACTTTACCCAACCACTCTTCTGTAGACTTTGAGTGAGAACACAGGTTTGTTCTTTTCAAATCCCATGTTCTTAATCATTATACTATACTTCCCAGATTACTTCTCCATATCTGCATTTTCATTTGGGAAAACTTGGGTCCCTATCCCATCAGAGTTGTTGAGCAAGCCATATTTGGCTGTGGTTTTCTCCTTGGCTGTCATCCCAAAACCTTCTGTCTTTAAGTATCTCAATCACCTGGATCCATGCGCCCGCCTTCTTTGGCTTATTTCCCTCCTGTTTACTGACTGCTTAGGACACAGCTTTCATCCTGAATCCATGCTCCAAGCCCTAAGGGTTTTACCTCTCCCATACCTCCTGCCCTCCATGCTAAGAATAGCAAGCTAGAAGAGTGTTTGCAGTGATATCATCTAGGTGAAAGCCTCCTCTAAACGATGAAGTTCTTATTTGAACATAAGAAATTATGCTATATTGGAGCTTCCCAGGATCTCTCTTCAAGCAAAATTTGTGATTCTTAAAGGTAATTCTCTCATTGTCTGTTAGAGGACTTGACTCCATGAAGATTTCATGTCAGATGGGAACAAGAGATGGTGAATAGTAAGGGGTGATAGTTTTGGATTGTATCAATTAGTCCATGATCTGTGTATATAAGATTCACCCTAATATGTTATATACACATCCTATAAGCTTTTAAACATTTCCTTTGTAGATGAATTCATGTCCTTTGTAGCGACATGGATGAAGCTGGAAACCATCATTCTGAGCAAACTATCGCAAGGACAGAAAACCAAACTCCACATATTCTCACTCATAGGTGGGAATTGAACAATGAGAACATTTGGACACAGGGTGGGGAACATCACACACTGGGGACTGTCATGGGGTGGGGATGGGGAAGGATAGCATTAGGAGAAATAGCTAATGTAAATCACGAGTTAATGGGTGCAGCACACCAACACGGCACATGTATACATATGTAACAAACCTGCACATTGTACACATGCACCCTAGAACGTAAAGTATAATAAAAAATTCCCCTTTTAAAGCAAACACCAATTATAATCCAGTCATGTATATATTAACAAGATACTTAGATATAAACAAAGTTTAGACGCAGAAGAAAGAAAATATATCAGTAACCTTTCAAGCAGTTGAACGGTTTTCACAGCACATTTCTTGAAGGACATCATGCACATGAATTGCCTCATAAATCACCCCAGTTCTGATGGCAGTTGAAAACTTGAACAATATTATGTATTCAAGATAAAGTTCAGGATTTCTGATCAAATGTCATATATAAATTTCCAGTTCTAGTGTGAACATTATGCACACTGATCTGAACATTTGGGCCAAACCAGCTGCATCCCCACACAATGTGCTCATGCAACTTAGATGGATCAGAAAACAATTGTCTGAAATACTTTGTGAATTTATTAAACTAGCCAGAGAGTTTCAGAAAAGCTAAATAGATATAAATATGTTTTGTTTTCTGACTCAGAATCAGATGTCTGACTCAGAACTCAAACAGCATGGGGTGGCAGTGGTCACGGTGGGATGTGCGTGGACGTGTTTGTGTGATAACTGTACTCACTGACATTTGTTCGCAGTCTATCTGGAACATCTGCTACATAGACCATTTTGAAAATATGTGCTATCTAAATTTCCCTCTTCTTTCAAAGATTGAATTTAAAGGGCATTGTTAGAAAGATCATAAGCAAATGGTCATGCGAGCAAAATACTGATTTGTATGGGTTTTTTGGGCAGCAAAAGATACAAGTAACAAGTAAGGGATTTCATAAATCTGGACAGCTTATAAATAACTCAAGACAGAAAGGAAGTATCCACTTTACTTTATCCAGGCAGAAAAAAAATACACGTATTAACCCAGGGCAGCTTTCATATTCGGCTTTTAAGTGTATTTGAATCTATTATGCTGTGAAGATAAACTGGGAAGACAGCAATAGCAAGTTCACAATATCAAGAACGTGTACTTTGGGATAAGTTAGAAAAGTTAGCTCTTCTAAAAAAATACTGCAAGAAAATCATAGTGAGGAAAGGGAACAAATTCTTAGGAGTTTATAAGACTCAGATTTAATATTAATTTAATCAAAAGCCAAACTGGAGCAAAAGAATAGTCCTGGGCACAGTGTCTGAAGCAGACACACCTCAAACCAACTTTGGAATGCCTGATGATTCATGTCTCAACATGAACAGTTCTAATCACAAGGAAACCTTCTCCAGTGCCCTCTGAGCAGTAGTAAAATAATATATAGACTATTAATTTAAAGACTGCCTTGCTAGCTTAACAGAGTGAATCACAATNATAATAATAATAATAATAATAATAATAATAATAAAATCTATCTACCTACTTACCTATCTGTATGTATGTGCAACATTGTAACCAGAGTACTAACAAACACAATTACTGAATTATTAGTACTAAGAAGATCACATGCATCATCAGACATGCATCTTTAAATGCCTCGCAGGATATTAGAAATACACAAAAACAAGAGTGTGGAAATGCTGGTGATGCTTTCACGAGAACAGTGTTGGTGGGGTGAGAAGCAAATGCAGATGGAGACGGCGAGGCTAACAAGGTGAACACAGGAAGGAGTAGGACTGGACACAGACTATGGCTCTACAAGGCTGGGGCAGAGCCCAGAGTGGCTCTGGGGAGGGAGGCCCAGGTGCAGACACTTATTTTTAATTTTCTCAAAATAAAGCTGAAAGGGTTCCTGTTGCCTGTTCAGCAGCCAAACTAAGGGCTTTTTCCTTTCCTGAGGAAGGTGAGAGTTCTATTCCTACCAATCCAGATCCAAGTCCCAAGAAAATCGTGAATGAAACAATGTAACTTCTATACTATATAACCACAGCATTTCCCATTTACAAATCACAAATGAGATGATTCATGTTATAGAAACTGTTCTAGCAGAACACAAATATCAACTATGGCCAAGTGTTAGCTACTATTTTGCATTTATTATGTTATTTATATAATTCACAACAACTGCATTTAACAGAAGAGGATACTGAAGCTCAGAGAGGCAATGTAATTTGCTCAACTTTACCCAACCACTCTTCTGTAGACTTTGAGTGAGAACACAGGTTTGTTCTTTTCAAATCCCATGTTCTTAATCATTATACTATACTTCCCAGATTACTTCTCCATATCTGCATTTTTCATTTGGGAAAACTTGGGTCCCTATCCCATCAGAGTTGTTGAGCAAGCCATATTTGGCTGTGGTTTTCTCCTTGGCTGTCATCCCAAAACCTTCTGTCTTTAAGTATCTCAATCACCTGGATCCATGCGCCCGCCTTCTTTGGCTTATTTCCCTCCTGTTTACTGACTGCTTAGGACACAGCTTTCATCCTGAATCCATGCTCCAAGCCCTAAGGGTTTTACCTCTCCCATACCTCCTGCCCTCCATGCTAAGAATAGCAAGCTAGAAGAGTGTTTGCAGTGATATCATCTAGGTGAAAGCCTCCTCTAAACGATGAAGTTCTTATTTGAACATAAGAAATTATGCTATATTGGAGCTTCCCAGGATCTCTCTTCAAGCAAAAATTTGTGATTCTTAAAGGTAATTCTCTCATTGTCTGTTAGAGGACTTGACTCCATGAAGATTTCATGTCAGATGGGAACAAGAGATGGTGAATAGTAAGGGGGTGATAGTTTTGGATTGTATCAATTAGTCCATGATCTGTGTATATAAGATTCACCCTAATATGTTATATACACATCCTATAAGCTTTTAAACATTTCCTTTGTAGATGAATTCATGTCCTTTGTAGCGACATGGATGAAGCTGGAAACCATCATTCTGAGCAAACTATCGCAAGGACAGAAAACCAAACTCCACATATTCTCACTCATAGGTGGGAATTGAACAATGAGAACATTTGGACACAGGGTGGGGAACATCACACACTGGGGACTGTCATGGGGTGGGGGATGGGGGAAGGATAGCATTAGGAGAAATAGCTAATGTAAATCACGAGTTAATGGGTGCAGCACACCAACACGGCACATGTATACATATGTAACAAACCTGCACATTGTACACATGCACCCTAGAACGTAAAGTATAATAAAAAATTCCCCTTTTAAAGCAAACACCAATTATAATCCAGTCATGTATATATTAACAAGATACTTAGATATAAACAAAGTTTAGACGCAGAAGAAAGAAAATATATCAGTAACCTTTCAAGCAGTTGAACGGTTTTCACAGCACATTTCTTGAAGGACATCATGCACATGAATTGCCTCATAAATCACCCCAGTTCTGATGGCAGTTGAAAACTTGAACAATATTATGTATTCAAGATAAAGTTCAGGATTTCTGATCAAATGTCATATATAAATTTCCAGTTCTAGTGTGAACATTATGCACACTGATCTGAACATTTGGGCCAAACCAGCTGCATCCCCACACAATGTGCTCATGCAACTTAGATGGATCAGAAAACAATTGTCTGAAATACTTTGTGAATTTATTAAACTAGCCAGAGAGTTTCAGAAAAGCTAAATAGATATAAATATGTTTTGTTTTCTGACTCAGAATCAGATGTCTGACTCAGAACTCAAACAGCATGGGGTGGCAGTGGTCACGGTGGGATGTGCGTGGACGTGTTTGTGTGATAACTGTACTCACTGACATTTGTTCGCAGTCTATCTGGAACATCTGCTACATAGACCATTTTGAAAATATGTGCTATCTAAATTTCCCTCTTCTTTCAAAGATTGAATTTAAAGGGCATTGTTAGAAAGATCATAAGCAAATGGTCATGCGAGCAAAATACTGATTTGTATGGGTTTTTTGGGCAGCAAAAGATACAAGTAACAAGTAAGGGATTTCATAAATCTGGACAGCTTATAAATAACTCAAGACAGAAAGGAAGTATCCACTTTACTTTATCCAGGCAGAAAAAAAATACACGTATTAACCCAGGGCAGCTTTCATATTCGGCTTTTAAGTGTATTTGAATCTATTATGCTGTGAAGATAAACTGGGAAGACAGCAATAGCAAGTTCACAATATCAAGAACGTGTACTTTGGGATAAGTTAGAAAAGTTAGCTCTTCTAAAAAAAATACTGCAAGAAAATCATAGTGAGGAAAGGGAACAAATTCTTAGGAGTTTATAAGACTCAGATTTAATATTAATTTAATCAAAAGCCAAACTGGAGCAAAAGAATAGTCCTGGGCACAGTGTCTGAAGCAGACACACCTCAAACCAACTTTGGAATGCCTGATGATTCATGTCTCAACATGAACAGTTCTAATCACAAGGAAACCTTCTCCAGTGCCCTCTGAGCAGTAGTAAAATAATATATAGACTATTAATTTAAAGACTGCCTTGCTAGCTTAAGCTTATATTTAATTGTTTATTTCTCAAACCAAATAACTTTCTATAAAAAGAGCATTTATACTGCTATAACAAGAAACTGGCTGAACAAAAGCAATTGTCTGATAAATGACTAAATAAGTAAGGTTTATTTTTACCATGTTATGTTTCTAGAATGAAACAATTTTACAGCTAATCTGACATGCGTAATGTGACAATTGTCTTCTCACATAAATCTCTGGTAAATGTTTATACACTTTTGGGTAATACAGAAAAGAGACAAATATTCCAATTTTTAAAATGCAAAATATGTATGTAGAGGATGCATTAAAACTTTAAAATAATTTTCACACATGTTTGATATTTTGATAAACATTGAATTCATAATTATTTTGCCCAATCTCCCAAAATTACCAAAGAAAATAGACAGGCAAGGCCTTTTCTACCATATGAGAGGAAAAAACTAGCTAATAAAATCAGAGAATAATATATAACAACTTGCAAGTTCAAATATACCATGCATACTAGATTTTTCTTTGTTTACTTTTAGAAATTTTGAGAAGTTTTATTTAATTTTAAAAGAAAAAAGCAGCCACAGACAAAACCAGCTTATAATAAAAAAGCAAAAAGGGAAGTTAATGGTTAAACCCATGCATGCACCTACCCACTCAGCAAACCTCTCTGAAAGCCTCACAATATTGCCTTCTCAAACCATTTCATTGTCATAAATTCAGGAATGATATCCTAGCTGTAATCTAGAAAAACGTCTGTAGTCCTATGCCCCGCCTCAGGGTGAACAAAAACTGGGGCATAAATGAAAATTTGCTACTCACTCTTCAGTTTCCTTGTCTTCTGCTGAAGTGCCTGGCAAGTGTTTGATAATTCAGTATTTATAGTTTGAAGTTTCCGTTGTTCCGAAATTGCTTCCTCTAATTTATGCAGTAAAGACGTAGCTTTTTCACTGGCAGAGTGGGCTTCTCGATCTCGATCCTTGCCCTGGATATGAACAGTTAGTACTGGGTTGTAGCAGTGTGGCCAGGAAAGAAAGCAATGGAGTGCTCACTCTTGTGATGCAGGCGAAACTGAAAATGTGTTTTTCTTCTCAGGGAAGTGATAAGCCTCCCCTGAACTTCTGCAATTCTGTGTTTGCATGGGCTTGGTATGCCTGAGCTATTTCTACAGCGGTTGAAGTCCTGATATGTCAAGTTGCCTCTTTCTGCAGAGTCGCCTCTTTCATCAGCAGGCTGTTGACACCGCCTCTCTCACAACTCACCCTTTACTTCCTCTGCTCACTGTTAGTCGCTAGGGACTGAACTTGCAGTTCCTCTTTGCTTTCTTTTTTGTTTGTTGTTGTTGTTCCTCCTCCATTTTTATTTCATGGTTTGCAGGGCATCTAAGGAGATGTCCCCTGAATCTAATGTAGCCATGAGCCACCCTACCTGCTCCTTCGCATCCTCCAGCCATTGGCTGGCTTCTTGGAGTCTCTTCCCAAGGATGCCTTCCTGGTTGACAGCATCTTCTTGCAGTTGTTTAATGGCTTCTAGTTGTTTCTGACTGGAGTTAAAAAGAAAAAAAAAAAGTCCAAACCACAAGTCGTCAGTGACATTTCAACTAAGAGTCATCCTGTGAAACTGTGACAAATTCAAACTTAACACCACTTCCTTAGAGATCAGAGGAAAAAGTGAAAGTATTTACATATAAATGCTTCACAAATATAAAATCTTAAGCAAAGCGTATTGGTCACTTAGCCTGACACCCTCACTTTACAGATAAGGACTTCTAGTTTCATCTTTTACATTGGTGTGTTCAGTTCCCACCAGTTGCATTCATAGCACTTAACATCAGTTGCCAGTTGCTCAGAAGATGGCAGTACAATGAGGTCAGGGTGACAGGTGCAATATTTACACATCACAGCTAGCTTTTACAGAAAAAGAAAGGAATGGGGTAAAGGTGGGGGGAGGGAAAAGAAAAGGAAAGAGAACTTTGTTTCATGACCTTAAACTTTCTCCTTAAGGGTTGCCATAGTATAAACACGTGCCTCGAGCACAGGAAGGACCGCCTCCAGGCACAGATGAAAGCCGGCGGTTGATATTTCTACTTTAGTCCTCTCTTTGCTGAAGCTCTTCTCCCTACCACCCTTCCCCACCACAGATCTCATGGTGCCATTACATTACACCTCATTTGGGTCCAATTCTATAGAACACGTAAAAATGCACTTACTCTCTGTTAGCAGATGAGATTATTTAATGTGTGTTACATGCCAGCACATCAATGATTATCTGGAAACAATTTGACTTGAATATGGAACTTAACTCAAAGTGGTGATAAATGTTGGGAGTTGCAAAACAACAAGGAAGACATTGTCAGCTGTAGGCCTTGTGCATGCCTCTCAAACGTTAACATTTAGTCAGAATGCCACTGCACACTGGCACAAATCCAGCCCTGGTTTCAAGAAGGACCACATGAGAGGCAAGAATGTTCTCACAGAGTGGTTACCATACTGGTAAACAAGTAAAATCCTAAGCAAAAATAAAAACTGCCTATATCACCACACATTCCACTGAGCATCTTTCAACAGCTTCTAGTTGTCACTCTCTCTCTCTCTTTTTTTTTTTTAACTGTGGTAGGAACATTGAACAGGAGATTTACCCACTTAACAAAACTTTAAGTGTACAATACAGTGTTAATAACTATAGGCATAATGTTGTACAGCAGATCTCTAGAACGTCTTCATCTTGCATAACTGAAACTTTATACCTATTGAGTAGCAACTCCTCATGTCCCCTCCCCTAGCCCCTGGCAACCGCCATTCTTCTTCTATTTCTATGAGTTTAACTGTTTTAGATACCTCAGATAACTGGGATTATGCAGTATTTGTTGTTCTGTGACTCCCTTATTTTACTTGGGATAGCGTCCTCCAGGTTTATCCATGTTGTCATATGTGGTAGAATTTCCTTTTTTTTTTTTTTTTTAAGGTTGAATAATATTCCCTTGTATTTATATACCAAATTTTCTTTAATCATTCATGGACATTCAGGTCGTTCCCAAATCTTGGCTATTGAGAATAATGCTGCAATGAACATGGGAATGCAAATAGCTCTTCCAGGTCCTGATTTTAATTATTTTGGATAACTACCCAGAATTGGGGTCCCTAGATCAAATGGTAGTTTAATTTTTAATATTTTGAGAAAACTCTGTAACTTTTGTTTTGTTTTGTTTTTTGAGATGGAATCTTGCTCTGTCTCCTGGCTGGAGGGCAGTGACGCGATCTCGGCTCACTGCAACCTTCACCTCCTGGGTTCAAGCGATTCTCCTGCATTAGCCTCCTAGGCAGCTGGGACTACAGGCGTGTACCACCATGCCCAGCTAATTTTTTGTATTTTAGTAGAGACAGGGTTTCACCATGTTGGCCAGGATGGTCTCGATCTCCTGACCTCGTGATCCGCCTGTCTCGTCCTCCCAAAGTGCTGGGACTACAGGCATGAGCCACCGTGCCTGGCCCTCCATAACATTTTCTATAGTGCCTGCACCACTTTCCATTCCCACAACTGTGCCCTAGGACTCCAGTATCTCTACATCCTCACCAACACTTTTTTTTTTTTTTTTTTTTTTTT
>NW_016828382.1:643260-666732 GCF_001698545.2 Rhinopithecus bieti | reverse complement strand
CATTTATTTGTGTCTTCTTTAATTTCTCTCATCAACATTTTGTAGTTTTATTATATGTGTTTTACCTCTTTAAATTTATTCTAAAGTATTCTTTTGAAGTTATTGTAAATGAGAGTGTTAATTTCTTTTTCAGATAGTTCAGTGTTGCTCATATATAAATAAAACTTACTATTGTATGTTGATTTTGTGTCATGCAACTTTTATTCTAACAGGTTTTTTTGTGAAATCATTAGGGTTTTCTATAAATAAGATCATGTTATCTGCAGAGATCATTTTACTTCTTCCTTTTTTATTTACATGCCCCCCCTTTTTTTTTTCTTGCCTGAATGCTATGGCTAGTACTACACTGAACAGAAGTGGTGAGAGTGGGCATCCTTGCTTTGTTGCTGATCTTAGAGGAAAAAATTGTCTTTTACCATTGAGTGATGTTCACTAGGTTTTTCATATATTACTTTTATTATGTTGAGATAATTTTCTTCTATTCCTAGTTTCCTAAGAGTTTTTACACAAAATACTGTTAAATTTTATCAAATGTTTTTTCTGCACCTACAGAGATGATCACACACAATATTTATCCTCCATTCTGTTAATGTGGTATATCACAATAATCAGTTTGCATATGTTGAACCATCCTTACATCCCAAAAATAAATCCTACTTGGTCGTGGGGTATAAGCCTTTTAATGGGCTTTTGAATTTGACTTATATTTGCTTATATTTTCTTGAGGATTTTGCGTCATCAGGAATGCTGGCCTCATGAAATGAATTTGGAAATGTACCTTCCTTTTCTTTTTTTTTTTTTTTTTTTTTTTTTTGTGAAGAATTTCAGAAGGATGAGCATTAATCTTCTTTAAATGTTTGGTAGAATTCACCAGTGAAGCCATCTCATACTGGGCTTTTCTTTTTTGGGAGGTGTTTAATTACTTCTGGCTGGTTGTAGATCTTTTCAGATTTTCCATTTCTTCACGATTCATAAAGAAATATGATGGGGTGTACGTTTCTGGGAATTTTTTCCATTTCTTCTAGGTTATCTAATTTGTTGGCATAAAATTGTTTATGCTAGTCTTTTATGATCCTTTGTATTTCTGCAGTTCTAGTTGTAATTTCTCCTCCTTCATTTCTGATTTTGAGTCCTCTTAGTTTAGCTAAAGGTTTGTCTGTCTTGTTTATCTTTTCAAAACTCCATCTCTTCGTTTTGCTGCTTTTTAATTGCTTTTCTATTTTAAACAACTTTTTGCTCTAATTTTATTATTTCCTTTCTTCTGGGAAGGAACTTTGGGCTTAAGTTGTTCTTTTCTAGTTCATTGAAGTGTAAAAGTTAGGTTTATCTGAAATCTATCTTCATTTTAATACGTTTTACCACTATAAAATGCCCTCTTAGTGCTGCTTTTTCTACATCCCAAAGATTTTGGTTTGTGCTTTTGCTTTCATTTGTCTCAAGTGTAATTTTCTTTATTTCTTCATTGACCTATTTGTTGCTCAGGAATCTGTTGTTAAATTCTCACATATTTGTGAATATTCCGTTTTCCTTTTGCTATAGATTTCTAGTTTGACCCTATTGTGGTAGGAGAAAGATAATTAGCATGATTTCAATAATCTTAAATTTGTTAATATTTGTTTTGTGACCTAATGTATGATATATCCTGAAGAATGTTCCATGTGCATTTAAGAAGGATGTATATTCTACTGCAGTTGGGCAGAATGTTCTGTGTTAGATCCATTTACTCTCTAGTGCTACTCAAGTCTGCTATTTCCTTATTTTCTGTCTAGATGTTCTACCCATTATTGAACGTGAAATACTAAAGTCTCTTATTATTGTATTGCTGTCTATTTCTTCTATTTCCCCTTTCAGTTCTGTCAGTGTTTGCTTTATATATTTAGGTTCTCTAATGTTAGGTGTGTAGATATTATATTTTCCTGGTGAGTTGATCCTTTTATTATATAATGTCCTTCTTTGTTTCTTATGACAGTATTTGACTTAAAGTCTATTTTGTCTGATATAGTTACCCATACTCTCTTTTGGCTGCCATTTGCTTGGAATATCTTTTTTCTTCTCTTCACCTTCAGCTTATGTATGTACTTAAATCTAAAGTGAGTCTCTTGAGCCAGCATATAGTTGAATCTTGGCTTTTTAAAATTTAATATGTTCAGCCCTCTATGTCTATTGATTGGTAAGTTTAATCCACTTATATTTGAAGTAATTATTGATAGGGAAGGACTTACTATTGCCATTTTACTATTTTTCTGTCTGTCTTGTAGTTATTTTGTCCCTCTTTTCCTCTCTACTTGCCTTCCTTTGAGTTTTGTTGACTTCTCTGTATTGATATTCTTTGACTCCTTTCTTTGTGTATCTGCTCTATAGGTATATTATTTGGGGTTATCATGGAGCTTACATAAAACGTCTTATAATTATAATAGCCTATTTTAAGCTAACAACCTAAATTCCATCACATATAAAAACTCTAGGCCGGGCGCGGTGGCTCAAGCCTGTAATCCCAGCACTTTGGGAGGCCAAGGGCCCGGTCCACCGCCGCTCCCCGCCCGCCCCGTAGATCGAGACCGATCGCCCTGGCGGTCGACGCGCGAAACCGTCTCCTCACTAACAATACACTATAAAATACAAAAAAGGCCGGGCGGGTGGCGGGCGCTGTATACCGCGCCCAGCTATGCATCTCCAGAGGCTGAGGCCAGGAGCAAAGGCATAACCCGGCCGAGGGGGGCCTTGGCCAGTGGCTGAGATCCGGCCACTGCAACTCCAGCCCGGGCGCGACAGAGCGAGACCGTCGTCTCAAAAAAAAAAAAAAAAAAAAAAAAAAAACAAAAAAAAAACTCTATACTATTTCTTCTCTCCTTTCAAACACTTTGTTATTGATATCATAATTTACATATTTTAGTTATGTATCAGAAACATTTTTATAGTTATTTTTTACTTATAATACTTTTAACTTTTATATAAGAATTAAAACTGACTTAACCACAACCATTACAGTGTTACAACATTCTGTGTTTGTATTTTCTTTTTGTTAAAATTCTAACTTTGCACAGGCATTTTCTTCTGACCTCGAGCATTTTTATGGGATTCTCTGTCAGGTAAGTCCTTTATCTGTTTCATTAGGGTCAGTTTCTGGAGACTTATTTTATCCCTTTGTTTGCAACATATCTTGCTACTTCGTTATTTTCCTTGACTCTTTTTAATTGTGCATTAGAAAAAATAGCCAGCTCTCTCAGTCTTCACATACTGGTCTCATACAGGAGAAAACCCTTAATCAATCCAGGAAGAGATTCTGGAGGCCAGGGGTGGTCTCAAACATTCACACTAATCCAAACCACCATTTTTGTTTCTAGCAGCCCCAAGGCATCTAGAGCATGCTGGGTCTCACAGTACTCTGAGATAGGTAAGACAGAAGCCAATTCTTTGGGCAGCATCCAGAAAAATTGAAATATTGGATACGTAGTCCAATTCTTCCATCCTTTCATCCCTGGAAAGAAGCTGAGACCTAAGGCTTTTCACCGAGCTGGGAGTAGGGGCTCCAGCAAGCTCATGCATGCTAGTTCAAACTACCTTCTTCATTTTCAGCGGTATCCAGGCATCTAGAGTATGCCAGGTCCTATTAGCACTATAAGACAAGTGAAACAGAAGCTAGTATCTTGGGCAGCCCCCAGGAAAGTTGAAATGTTGGTTGGACATGTGGCTTGATTCTTCTCCCCACCCCTACCACACTAGGGAGAAGCTGAGACCTGGAGGTTTCTTTCCACTGACATGGCACTGAGCTGGGGATAGGGATTATGATGAAGATTCCTGAAATTTTCCTACCAGCCTTGATGAAGCTGGATTCACATTCACTCAGGATTCAGAAGCCTCTCAACTAGTTTCTGGATTTCTCACAATAGGAATTTGTTCATATATTGTTGTTGAATTAATGTGTTCCTGGAGAGAAGGAGAGTTCAGAGCTTTCTATTCCACCATCTTGCTGGAATCATTCCTTTTTTTTTCTTTTTTCTACACTTGATCTTAGCCAAAAGGCCGAGAAGCGATTTTTTTTTCTTTTTTTATTTTAACGACATCACTTTATCTACTTTTCTCTCTTCTAGGAATAGTCTGTGTTCTCAAGAGTGTCCATTATCTTCCAAGAGAAAGCAAAAGGACTTTAAGGACCATCATAAATGCATATTTATTACTACTCATACTTTCAATTACTTATATGTATTGTCACCAATAGAACAACATGTTTTATGAACTTTATACATCGTAAGTCTTATAAATAGCTTTTTAAAAATAGCAGATGGGGGCCGGGTGCAGTGGCTCATGCCTGTAATCCCAGCACTTTGGGAGGCCGAGGCAGGTGGATCATGAGGTCAAGAGATCAAGACCATCCTGGCCAACATGGTGAAACCCCATCTCTACTAAAAATACAAAAAGTTAGCTGGACATGGTGGTGTGCACCTGTAGTTCCAGCTACTCAGGAGGCTGAGGCAGGAGAATCACTTGAACCCAGGAGGCGGAGGTTGTAGTGAGCCAAGATTGCGCCACTGCATTCCAGCCTGGCAACACAGCGAGACTGTCTCAAGAAAAAAAAATCAGATGGTACCATCTGTTAAAGATATTCAACAGATGATAAACCTTTGAAGATTTTTCTCCCATGGAATTTTTTTTTTTTTTTTTTTTTGAGATGGAGTCTAGCTCTGTCACCCAGGCTGGAGTGCAGTGGCAAGATCTCAGCTCACTGCAAACTCCGCCTCCCGGGTTTACGCCATTCTCCTGCCTCAGCCTCCCAAGTAGCTGGGACTACAGGCGCCCGTGACCACGCTCGGCTAGTTTTTTGTATTTTTTTTAGTAGAGACGGGGTTTCACCGTGTTAGCCAGGATGGTCTCTATCTCCTGACCTGGTGATCCGCCCGCCTCGGCCTCCCAAAGTGCTGGGATTACAGGCTTGAGCCAACGTGCCTGACCAGAAATGTTATTATCATGTAAAGAGGTATACATTAGCTTGTGTGTGTGTTTAAATCTAACAGTTCTCTCTGCCAACATGTTCTAATGATAAATCTTGATTTCTATTCCAGTCCACATCTTTCCCAGACTTTGCTGTCTAAATAGCACACCATTTACCTGGTTTTCAGATCAAAAGCCTCTAAGTCAAGGATGACTCCTCTCTTTCTCCACACATATAACTTGCCACCATGTTTGATCAGATCCACACTCAAAGATACACTTCAAATTTAATAATTTCTTACCACTTCTGTGACTATTACTCTGACCCACACTACATCCCTCGTCTGGACTACTGCAATTGTTCCTAACTCTATAACTTTTTCATCATGAAATATTTTATATTTCAACTCAGTATACAAACACACACACATACACACACACATAGCTGAAACAAAAATTCGATTCAGCACTACTTATTATTATATATGTAATGCACTCTATTATTTTATATCTTACTTTTTAGAAAATGAGTCACAAACCAGTAAATTGATATCAGAATATCTAAATGATTATCTGTTGTTGAAAACCTCATCTCTGGCTGGGTGCAGTGGCTCACGCCTGTAATCTCAGCACTTTGGAAGGCCTACATGGGCAGATCACTTGAGATCAGGAGTTTGAGAACAGTCTGGCCAACAAAGCAAAACCCCGTTTCTACTAAAAAGAAAAAAAAATTAGCTGAGCATAGTGGCACACAGCTACTTGGGAGTCTGAGACAGGAGAATTGCTTGAACTCGGGAGGTGGAGGTTGAACCCAGGAGGCGGAGGTTCCAGTAAGCTGAGATCGCGCCACTGCACTCCGGCCTGTCTGGAGAAAAAAAGAAAAGAGAAGAAAACTCTTCTCATTGGTCTCACTGCTTTCATTTTTGCCCTCTATAAATAATTCTTCATCCAGCAGATCTTTCAAAACACAAATCACAAAAAAAAGAAGAAAAAAATAAAAACAAACAAAAACAAAACACAAATCATATTTCTTCTCTGCTCCTAACCCTCTGATGGCTTCTCACCACACTCAATAAAATCCCAACTCCTAAACATGGACTGCAAAGGCTGTGTGTGGCCTGGCCCGTCTATCCCTCTGGCCCCACATCCTACCACTGCCCAGCCCCCACCCCGCCCCAGCCATGCCGGCTTCTTGCTGCTGCTCAAAAACACCAAGCTCACTACAGTCTCAGGGTCATTGCACCAGCTCCTTCCTCTGCCTGGAACACACCCGGATGGTCACATAGCTCACTCCCTCACCCCACTCAGGTCTCCACTCAATTCATTACTCCTCAGGCAGGACTTTCCTGGCTATTCTCTCTAAAATGCTCCCAGTCATTCTGTCTTCTTATTCTGATTTAATTTTCTTTATACCACTCCCTGACATTATATGTTTATATGTTTGTTATTTGCATCCTTTACTAGATGTTAGTTTCATAGAGGCAGAGATTTCTGTCTTATTTCCTATAATTCCTTAGCACCTGGGTTTGGGGAAGGGGTGGAAGACTGGCGAAGAGCAGACATCCTGACGGATGTTGTACGAATCAAGATTTGCTTTCCTCGCCAAGCCTTCTGAGAGAACTTTCCTGTCCATGCCTCTCTTTGGGCCACTCACTGATTTCCATTCTCCAGCACTAGAGCCCAATTGTCCCACAGCAGAATGGGAGCCTCTCTTCCTCAGCAAATAGCCCCTAAAAATTTACCTTTAATAAACATTTCCTACCTCTTCTAAACAGAATTCTCTCTCATCCTTACAAAATACTCCATTTATTTTCTTTTTTCTTTTCTTCTCTTTTCTCTCTCTCTCTGTTTTTTTTTTTTTTTTTAGAGGCAGTGTCTTGCTCTGTCTCCCAGGCTGCTAGAGTGCACTGGCACAATTATAGCTCACTGTAGCCTCAAACTCCTGGGTTCAAGCAATCCTTCTACCTCAACCTCCCAAGTAGCTGAGAGTACAGGCATGCATCACCATGCCCAGCTCATTAAAAAAATTATTTTTGAAAGACAGGGTCTCGCTATGTTGCCCAGGCTGGTCTGAACTCCCAGGCTCGAGCCATCCTCGTGTCTTGGCTTCCCAAAGTGCTGGAATTATAGGTGTGAGCCAGGGCACCCAGCTATTTACTTATTCATAGCTGAAATCCACAGTCAAATTATTTTGTGTGTAGCCTTTATGTGGCTTTGTGAGTTTTAAATTGCGTCCAGAAGCCAGAGGTTATAACCATCTTATGCTGATAAGGAGTATTTTGCCCAATGCTAGGTTCCCAGAATATTTTTAAAGAATCTTGTATCAGATTTAACAAATTGATGGTGGGAGATAAGCCATTGAAAGGACACAGGTTTTGGAGTCAGAGAGAACGAGGTCTGAATCCCAGCTATCACTTAATCCTAGCTGGGTGACCTTGGGCAAATTATGGAACCTCTCTGGAGATAAATAGATGTCAAATTCTTAGCACTACATCTGATACCGTAGCCTCCAGACAAATGGCAACTACTGTTATTTAACTAGGCTGCTTGTATGTCCAAGTAGGACAATACACAATATTCATTCATTTTGAGATGATATTAGTGAAGACCTCTCTCCAAATAGTTCTTTGTTGCTAAATAGAAGAATGTTGACGCTGCCTTTTGTGGAGATGGTATCTGCGTAAGGAAGCTGCGTGTCCACTTAGCCCACATCTTTTACCACTATGGGGAAGTGTGGGTTCTCTGCTTCTTAGGGAAAGCAGAAGACCATTTTCTTGAGAGTTCCTCTGGTATTCTCTCTCTCTGGTATCTAGTTTCCTTATATTTGGGGGGATTCTTCAAGCTTTCCTCAGTCTCTAATTACATTTTAAAATTTTATTCAAGTGCAATATATACCTATGTTCATTTGCTCATTTACTCAAAAAGTATTTCTTAAGTGAGCGCTAAGTATGGTCCTAGCAGCTATATAAATGGTGGTTAACAAAAGATATAATCGCTGTGCTTATGGTTTCCAGGGTGTAAAAATTTCAAGAATTTCCCCATTATCATAAGAATTGAGGGTACAGAAAGGATAAGAGGGTAAGTTATTTTATATTTGTTATCATCTATTCCCTATGACTTCATTTAACTGACATTTAGTTGCCCAGTGCCCAACATGATACACTGAGGTCAAACATAAAACCCAATGGGGAGGAGCCAACAGACTGGATTCAAGTTCCAGAGCTTCCATTAATAACTCTCAGGCCTTAGTTCACTTTATCTCCTCATGCCTTAGTCCTCTGTAAAATTATGAGATTACTAGAGGATCTCTAAGGCTTCTTCTGGTAAAAGACTATATTTCATAATTACAAATTTCTTCTCCAGGGAAAAAATAACTCATTATACTGGTTTCCACAGAATTTTTTTTTTTTTGAGACGGATTCTCACTCTGTTACTCAGGTTGGAGTGCAGTGGTGCGATCTCAGTTCACTGCAACCTCTGCCTCCCAGGCTCAAGCAATTCTCCTGCCTCAAGCCTCCCGAGTAGCTGGGATTACAGGCATGTACCACCACACCAGGCTAATTTTTATATTATTAGTAGAGATGAGGTTTCACCATGTTGGCCAGGCTGGTCTTGAACTCCTGACCTCAGGTGATTTGCCTGCCTTGCCCTCCCAAAGTGCTGGGATTACAGGTGTGACCCACTGCGCCTGGCCGGTTTCCACAGATTTTATAGTTTGTCATTTGGGAACATGTAAGTCAATTTCATACTGTTTTATAATTTAGAACTGTCAAACAGAATGTCTTCTCTGAATAAAGTCTCATCTGAAATCAATGTATACAACTTGAAGAAAGTAAACTGAATGAAGTGGCATGATCATAAACATGTCATGTATATAAAGCATGGATTTCTCATACATAAATGATCATCACCTGGCAAGAAATTCTTTTCTGAAATAAAAATATTCCTGCCTGAATCTCTTCAAAATCTCTATTAATTTGGCAAATTCTTGATCAAGAGACTCTTTGTGATTTCCCAAGATGTTCAGCATTAATATGCAAAGATCTAGCTTCTCTTCCATGATATTGTTGAATTCCTACAAGAAAAGTCACAAAACAAACCCCAGTACTCCAATGTTAAACACAGACAAATGACAGAGGCAATCTAAAAAGCTGTGGATATTCCATCTCAATGGCATCACTGTACGTCAATGAATACCAATTCTCAATTGTATGTCAATTAATACCAATTCCCAATTGCCCAGAGATTGACTATCCTATTGGTTATGTCAATGTAACAAGTATGTATAAAGTGCTTATTGTGTCCCTAAAACTGAGCTTCTTTTTCTTAAATTAGTCCCTGACAACTTCAGCAGTCATCACAATTGCTTTAGAACAGGATGGGACAAGATAATGCAATAATATCAGTATGTATTGATTATCACATTCACATGTTATCTTAAAAAAGTTAGTTTGACTGTAATCCCAGCACTTTGGGAGGCCGAGGTGGGTGGATCACCTGAAGTCAGGAGTTTGAGATCAGTCTGGCCAACATGGTGAAACCCCATCTCTACTAAAAACACAAAAATTAGCCGGACATGGTGGCGCGCATGCATGTAATCTCAGCTACTTGGGAGTCTGAGGTAGGAGAATTGCTTGAACCCAGGAGGCGGAGGTTGCAGTGAGCCAAGATCACGCCATTGCACTCTAGCTTGGGCAACAGCGAGATTCCATCTCGAAAAAAAAATTAGGTTGGCAAAGGTGTTGAAATCATATTCCAGAGTTTACTTTTTTCTTTAGCTTAACTTAAGTGGCTGATGGATGCAAGAAAGTGGCTGGCAGTCAAGAAATAGAGGTAAATATGTCATGGACAGATGAAAGGGATACCTTCTCATATGCTTCCTTTCTAATAAATCTGGGAATAGCTACCTAAGAAGTTGCTGCTTTTCCAATGTTCTGCAAGTTCCTGAGTTAATAAAACCATCAAAGTCTCAGGAATAAGATTCTTTTACACAATCATCATTCTTTCAAAGTTAGGCGATTTTAATAGGCTAAGGAAAAATATAAATTTAGACTAGCCAATTCTTACAAGGAGATAAATGCCTTTTTTTCATTAAATCATATTTATTATTTGTCTCTCCATCGCATCTCACATGTCTGCACACTCACTCTATCTCACATTCTTTCCTCACCCTCACACTCGTACACACCCCTGGACACACACTCTACACTCATGATCAGACTAAGATAGCAGAAGACTACAATAAACTCTTAGAAATGGTACTGTATATACTATTACCTGGCTTAACAAAGTAGAAGAAAAACCAGGAAAATCATAAAATATAGAACACTTACAGTAAGCTGCTCCTCCCACTTTTCTTTCACAGTTATTTCTCGATTATTTACCCACCATCGACAGCTTTCAATGAGGGTTGCAATTTTAGAAATTTCTTTGTGCTGTAAAAAGAGTTCCACATCTTCAACTAGGAATTTAGATGAAAGACATATGCTATTATACAATCAGAATCCATTGAGACCAAAGTTCTACTCTATAGGTAACTCAGGAAAATACCAGAGTACGTTCCTTTGCATCTAATGCCCCCAGTGACTTTCTTTTATTCCAGGATGTTGCCATGTGTATATGCTATATTGTCAGGTGCTCTACACATGTTGAATATATACAGAGATAATCATTTTTCAGAACAAAACCTATCTTTTTAAATAGAAGAAAACAACCATTTTCACCATTCTAAAATGTACCAAAATGTACCAAACTAAATGCTACCTACTATATGCTAGGCACTATGGAAGGGACTGGCAATACCAGCATGAAAATGTTGTTCCCTGATTTCTCCAATCATCCAGAGTTTCCAGTGAAAAATCAAAATGGAGTAAGAAATACCAGCCATTAACCAAAGAAAACTGAAAGAAGGAAACTTCAATAGATACCATGTCTTCAACCCTTTGATTCTAAAGATTAGCCCACAGGAAAAAATAGCCTCAAGTAATCCATATCTAATGATCAATCTGTTAGCCCTGATTGACCCAGAACTAACAGGCCAGCTTCAGAAAGGTTTGAGAAAAACCTTCACTTTTCAGAGTGTATTAATTTGGGTCTCAGCAGCACACAGATGCATTTGGACTCAGCAAACAGGTTATAGGTCAGTTATCTGCAGATATTCCCAGCCAAAGCGGAACACCACAATACAGGTATATTACACGATACCAGCTTCTGAAGAGTGGTTGTGAATTCCACTCCTTTTTGCTCAGGCTCTCTTAGTAACAGCAGCATTTCTTGGTCCATCATGGCGTCCAGAGATGACAAGTTGATTGCATTGTGCTGCCTTTCAGTGTCAGTGTTCTGAAACAATGATCGAAATGCCCACAATTGACATCTGAATAAAGAACATTCATTATTTTACTTAACAAAACGATGCTCATGAGTTAATGTCATTGTCATTTGGTTCTAAATAGTCTTGTGGAATTCTCCTACATCCTAAAAATACTGTTGACATTTTCTCTCTAGGATGGCTTCAACTGAACATTTATTCTGTCTTAAGGAAAACTCATTTATCAGCAGATGACATTTACATGCTGATGACATAAACTGTTATGGCTCTAATTTTAACATAAAAATAGGTAAATAAATACCCAGTGGGGAAGAATTGGTGGAGAAGGGCTGCTCAATCAATCCCACTGAAAACAGGTTGGCTTCTTCTGTCTCCCTTCCATTCATAAAAGACGATATGATGTTTCACAAAGTACATTCCCTATACTTCTCTCAAAGTCTCTGCCTCCTATCATATTTTAAATATATGACCCAAGACTTCTTTTTGCTCTCTGTTGAAAAGGTCACAGGACTCTTATTTCGAGATTCTAGTTAGAAGACAAACTTCCCAACTCATCATCGGGTAAACCTCAGAGCCAGAACTTTGCTGGCTGATAACCCCCGCGTTTAGAACTATAGTATTTTCTGGGCTGGCATCTTGACATCATTATTATCTCAGAGGACTGAGGATAAAAACACACTGCTGTGGCAGATTTGCCACAGTTTCATTCAGTCTGGCAGTTTGGCTTGGTTTCAAAAACACAGTGAAATGATGAGTATTTGAAACAGAATGTCAGGAAAGCACAGCCCTCAGCAGAATGTCCAGGGCTGCCGGAGATGGCTTCAGATGAAGGCAGCATATGTTGTCCCTGCATCTTTGGCAGAAGCAATTCAAATAGCATTTGCCCAAAGGCATTCTTTCTCTCCTTTCAAGGTCGCATCACAGCTGTCAACAGGAGAACATTGTGACATATCCATCGTCCGCAGATAGGAAGAGACCATCAAATGGTGAAAAGAAAGCATTTTTCTAAATAAAGCATTTCTGAGCATAACAAGCACAAAACTGGAAAATACAAAGGAATGAAAATATAGCATAGTGGAGTCAGAATGTCTTTATCTCCGAGAAGGTTTTTAAAATATTTCTTCCCATGTTATAAAGTACTGGGTCTACCAAACAAATGGAAATTGTTTAAACTAATACATTCATTTTGCCACTTATTAACCAAAACGCATGTAAGAAAATGCTTGTTTCTGATCAGAATGTAATAATCAATGTCATTAATTTGGGTTGACACAATTATAATCTAAAGCAAATAAATTTGGTATTGTTTCTGGGCATCTTTATTTTTTGATAAATATATTTACTTTGAGGGTTTAGAAAATTCTAAAAAATAACTCATGGATATATACGGCTACCTTTGGTACCCTAGGCTGGGGATCAGCGCAGGTTGTCTGTCCTGTCAAGAAAATAAACATTTCTAAAGTCCCAAAGTCCCTGAATGCACGCTTCCACAAACCTTGAACCTTGCTGTAGCTTTCGGCCGTAACTTGAAAATGGTCCTTTCTCCCCAAGCTAAGAAATTGTAGACTTGGATTCTAAGAACTATCAGCACATTCTCTCAGTGTCCCTGGTAGTTTTCGGCAAGCTGTGAACCTTCGTTTAATCATAAGCTAACACATGGGGTAGTTATCTTTCAAAACTTTCCATCTTCTTATAATGACCTACCTCTGCAGACTGAGCAAGAGTGAGTTCATAAAGTAAAGATTTTTCTCCTTCAGAGATGATACTATTACACTCTCCATTAACATTCAACTGGATCCCATTTCTTGAAAAAAACAAAAACAATAGTCTAGTTAGGTATGTCTCCAACATTACATTTGAAGTCAACAGAATATAGGGTCCATTTATCACCAAACAATCAGTCAGCACCCATGTGTGCCAAGGATTATATAATGTGCTTGGGAATAGGGAGAGTGGTCAGAAATAGTCTCTATCCTCCAGGAGCTGCACAGATTGGTGAGTCTAGGAGGTCATAAACCAGGCCACATTTTTAAAAAAGAATTGGTGCCAACAGTTAAATTCAGAAAATGTCACTTAAAAATCTGGATTTCTGGCTTTTCTTCCAAAATCAGAAGATGTGGCCAGACTAGGTCCATAGAATTTTGCTGTCACAATTAGTTGGAGCTAAACAGAGTAGCCCCCTCTACCTTTATGTGGGTAATGCACTTATCTCCTTTGCCATTTGCATAATGTAGGTGTGTGCATATTCCATTAGCTTTACTCATTTTTGTTATCTGAGTGACTCCTATGGATCCCGGACTAGCATATTACTCACATTCAGAAACAAATGATTATCATACAGAATGATGTGTGTTAGGAGAAAAGTGAGAACAAGGTGCCATGCTTACATTCAAAACAATTACTTAGGCCAGGCATGTTGGTTCACACCTGTAATCCCAGCACTTTGAGAGGCCGAGGCAGGCAGATCACAAGGTCAGGAGTTCAAGACCAGCCTGGCCAACATGGCGAAACCCCATCTCTACTGAAAATACAAAAATTAGTCGGGCATGGTGGCACATGCCTGTAGTCCCAGCTACTTGGGGGGCTGAGGCAGGAGAATTGCTTGAGCTCAGGAGGCAGAAGTTGCAGCAGGCCAAGATCGCACCACCGCACTCCAGCCTGAGTGACAGAGCAAGACTCCACCTCCAAAAAAAAAAAAAAAAAAAAGAAGGAAGAAAGAAAGAAAAAAAGGGTTACTTAGTTCCAGGGTAAAGCAAAAACAAGCAAGAGAAAGTCAACACAATGGACTGAATGTTTGTGTGCCCCCCAAATTTCATATATTGAGTTCCTAACCCCAATGTGATGGTATTTGGAAATGGAACCCTTGGAAGGTAATTAAGTTATGAGGGTGGAACCCTCATGAATGGGATTAGTGTCCTTATAAGAAGCCGAAGAGTTAGCTAGCTGCCTTTCCTCCATGCTTGTGCAAGGATAAGTCAGAAATCTGCAACCTGTACAGGGCCTTCACTAGAACTCAACCCTGCTGGCACCCTGATCTTTGGAGTTCTAGCCTCCAAAACTGTAAGAAATAAATGAGTATTACTGAAGCCACACATTCTATGGTATTTTGTCATAGCAACCTGAGCTGTCTAAGACAATCAGGAGGTTGGGGTCATAGGAAACTCATAAAGAAGTTCTCATGGAGAAAAACAGAGAAAATGTCACATACAAAGGTATAGAAGAAAAGAATGTGGCACATACAAAGCTCAATTTGCCAATAATGTAGGGTAGAGGAACAAGAGAGGAGGCTGGCAAGGGTTGCCCTCTACTTACGTGATGAGTTCCTGTTGCAAGTGCTGTAACTCATGAGCCAGTTTATTTTTATCCCCTCGTAAATTCTGGAATTGCACACAACATTAGGCTGTACATGTTACTCTAGTGGGGAATTTACATTTAAGAAGCCTACCTTGCAAGCTGTGAGATTATTAATAACAACAGGTATACCTCTATAATGCTTCCATATTCTATGATGGTTGATTTAAGTTCTTCTATATATAAGCCTTTCTGAAAAGTAGAAGAGAGAAATAATAGCAAAAAAGTAACGGGTCCACCAAATCATATTTATTAGACTATCGACGTGAGCCACAGAAGAACTGTAAATGCCCAATCACCACGCGATTCTACCAGTCTCACTATTTGAAAACTGAACCAGTCAGTGTTTGTGATTAAAAACACACAAGGATGGCTGGGTGCAGTGGCTCACGACTGTAATCCCAACGATCTGGAAGGTTGAGGCAGGCAGATCACCTGAGGTCAGGAGGTCCAGACCAGCCTGACCAACATGGGGAAATCCCGTCTCTGCTAAAAATACAAAATTAGCCAGGTGTGGTGGCACATGCCTGTAATCTCAGCTACTAGGGAGGCTGAGGCAGGAGAATCACTTGAACCCAGGAGGTGGAGGTTGCCGTGAGCCGAGATCACACCATTGCACTCCAGCCTGGGCAACAAGAGCGAAACTTCGTCTCAAAAAACAAAAAACAAAAACAAACACACACACACACACACAGACAAAAAGGCAGCAATATGTAACTGGTATCAATATACTCTGTGTTTGTCCGATCCAGTGGAATCAAACGCTGAAAGGTGATTTTTAAGCCCAAATCAAACTTATATTTATCATCATGATGTGTTAAAGAAAAATCAATCTTGCAAGTGACCAATGAAATTAAGGCATCTGATTTTTTCCAGTTCTAATGATACCTCCTTAAAATCATTGTTTTGTTCTATAAGACCAAAAGGTACAGGTAGTGAGTACCTGATCTCTAATTTTATCCCGTGGCTAGCATGGTGGCTGGGATATCAATGCCTGATGAACCCTGAGCAGGAGTGCAGAATGGTGGGAAGACCAGAGTTAGGGAGAAACGGAGTAGCCACTACTATTGCAATATCATTACATAGAGAACACACACAATGAAGACATCAAGTTAGGACAATATTCAGTATCCCAGTCAAAGTCCACAGCTATGCATGTTTCTTTTGAAACTTCAAAATGTGCAGGGAAAAGATGAGTGGCAAATATCATGCTTTCTTCACTTCCCTGTCTTGGACTGTGGAAGATTAGGCTGTGTTCCTTCCTGTGTCTCTTAAAGTTACTGTAACCAGCACCTTTGTAGCCAGTATCCTTAGCTACAATCACAGGATACAATAATAGAATGATATCTATCTATGTGTCTATCTAATCAATCAAATTAGGTTTCAAATAATTTGGGTATATATTCTTCTTCCACCCTAAAATGAATGGCTGCAGACTCATTTATGTTGTTAGAAATTAAAACAACATCACCAGTATCTAGCCAGTGACTGGTAGACTGGCACACTAATATTTGTCACATATGTGGATGAACACCACCAGAATTTAGAGAAGATAAGTTCAAACTTATTTTTATAAGGCACTATAAAGGAAAGTCTCATGACATCATATTAGAATCAGATTTTTTAGGCTGGGCATGGTGGCTCACACCTATAATCCCAGCACTTTGGGAGACTGACACAGGTGGATCACCTGAGGTCAGGAGTTCAAGACCAGTCTGGCCAACATGGGGAAACCCCGTCTCTACTAAAAATACAAAAATTAGCTGGCATGGTGGCAAAATACCTGTAATCCCAGCTACTCCGGAGGCTGAGGCAGGAGAATCGATTGAGTCTGGGAGGTGGAGGTTGTAGTGAGCTGAGATCATGCCACTGCACTCCAGACTGGGGAACAGAGCAAGATTCCATCAAAAAGAAAGGAATCAGATTTAGAGAGAGCTAGCCACATGGGCCTTTGTGGTAAGGAACAATACCAACCTTCTGCAAACTTGTATCTTTATTAAGCAAAGTGTTCTCATATGTGTGTAACTGCATCTGAAAAGAGACGGATTTAGGGAAGGCCATTGGGACACTGCTTTGGTGAAAGGACAGTGCCATAAAATCATTCCAGTAAGGTGTTTCTGAAGCACCTCTAACACACATGTATTTTTCACTTTACAAAGAACTTTCCCATCCAACTCTAGAGGTCAACTCACTTTACCAATGAGGAAACCAAAGCTCCACACTACCCAGAAACTCACCCACCCAATGTCACACACTGTCAATGGCAGAGGTGAGCCTGGAATGCAAGTCTCCAGCTCCAGCGAAGTGCCCTTCCCACCATTCCACACTTAACATAATAAGGGAATGTTGAGAATCCTCATTTTTTTGGTGAAAATAAAAAGTCTAGATAGAATATGAACATAGAGATTCCATGAGGACACATAGAAGACTCTTCCCCTTTTAAAAACAATGTAGCCTGGCATGGTGGCACATGCCTGTAGTCTCAGGCACTTGGGAGGCTGAGGCTGGAGGGTGGTTTGAGCCCAAGAGTTTGAAGGTGGAGTGAGCTATAATTACACCACTGCACTTCAGCCCAGGTGACAGAGTAAGACTCTCATCTCTAGAACTAAAATTTAAATTAAAAAAAAAAATAGTTTAACAATGCTTAAGATTTCTTTTAGCTAAGTGAATATAAAGGATATATCAATTGATTCAAATCAAAAGCAAGCTTGTTGGCATATGCTGCTACATATTATAGAATGAATAAAATGTATATTGACCGAATTGAGAACCTGGAAAAATAATCATCATGGTCAGAAGCAGAATCATCACCATAATCTTATACACTGGATATAATCACATCATCATCTGAGTTTATAACAAGCTTGTGGGATAGGTACAAACATCACATCCATTTAGTAGATGTGAAAATTTATACTTAAAGCTTGCTTGAGGTTATAAAATTTTTAAGTACAAAAGACAGGATCTGAACCCGTATCTTCTGGCTCTTTCCACTAGTTTATCATAGTTGTGTTTTGCAAAGACAGCCACTCCTAGTGTAGAATTAATTTTAATGTCTAAGAAGGCTGGGCATGATGGCTTACAGCTATAATCCTAGTGCTTTGGGAGGCCAAAGTAGGAGGAGCACGTGAGGGAAGGAGTTCAAGATCAGCCTGGGCAACATAGCAAGACTTCATCTATACAAAAAATTTAAAAATAAATTAAATGGGCATGGTGGTGTGCATCTGCACTCCCAGCTACTTGGAAGTTTGAGATGGGAAGATCACTTGAACCCAGGAGTTCAAGGCAGCAGTGAACTATGATAATACCACTGCACTACCACCCAGGTGACAGAGATCCTGTCTTTAAATTCATAATTAACTAATTATTTGTTAATTTTTTAAAAAATTGATGTTTAAATTATAACTGTTGTTTTATATATATATATGTGTGTAAACACACACATGAAATGTCAGTTTCTGCTAGGAAACTGGAAAACTCTACATATAGATATGAAATTTAACTATATCTAATCATTTCAGACACATACAACTACAAAATATTTCTCAAATAAACCATTAGAGATGACAATAAGAATGACACAAATTCATGAATTGACTAGTCATTGTCATCTGTTTCCTGAAGAAAATGTATGACAGAAAACAAAATATGTATGAAATATAGACTTTTAGACACTATCTAGACAAAAAATATTTTGTAAGGTGTAATTTCTTAATTTAATTAGGGATAAATTTTCCCATCTCTCCTCATTTTTAGAGTTAAGAAGGTACAATATCTCAGGTTGAGGTTGGTAAACTACAAAAAAATAAAATAAAATAAAAAGAAGGTACAATATCTGAAATATTTCCTGATACAGAAATTCATAAAATCAGATACAATTAAATTAAAAATTGCCACATAATATTAAAAGTTAACAAATTTGGGAAGAATGTAGAGAAATTTGAGCCCTCATGCACTGCTGGTGGAATGTAAAATGGTGCAGCCACTTTGAACACAGCCTGGCAGTTCCTTAAAAGTTTAAACATAGAAACAAGGCCGGGTGCCGTGTTCCACCCCTGTAATCCCAGCACTTTGGGAGGCCGAAGTGGACAGATCGCTTGAGGTCAGGAGTTTGAGAATAGCCTGGCCAACATGGTGAAATCCCATCTTTACCAAAAATACAAAAATTAGCTGAGCATGGTGGCGCACGCCTGTAATCCCAGCTACTCAGGAGGCTGAGGCAGGAGGATCCCTTGAACCTGGAGGCAGAGGTTGCAGTGAGCTGAAATTGCACCATTGCACTCCAGCCTAGGCAACAAGAGCAAAACTCTGTCTCAATAAATAAATAAATAAACAAGCATAGAAACATCAAGTGACCCAGTAATTTCACTCCTAGCTATATATCCAAGAGAAATCAAGACATATGTACACATAGAAATTTGCATACAAATGTTTATAGCAGATGATTCATAATAGCCAGAAAGTGAAAACAGCCTGAACGTCCATCACCTGATGAGTGAAAAAACAAAATGTGATATATCCATATAGAATATTATCCAGCCATAAAAAGAGGTAGTAATACATGCTACAACATGGATGAACCTTAAAAACATTATGCTAAGTGAAATCAGCCACACACAAAAGGTAACATATTATATGATTTCATTTATACAAAATGTCCAGAATAGACAAATCTATAGAGACACACAATAGATTAGTGGCTGCTTAGGGTTGGGGTGAGGACGGTGGATGGGGGGTGGTTCCTGTTAAAGGGATTTCTTTCGGGGTGATGAAAATGTTGTAAACTTGATTTTGGTGATGGTTGCACAACTCTGTGAATGTACTAAAACACGCCGACTTGTATACTTTGAGTTGATGAAATTTAAGGCATGTGAATTACATATCAGTAAAGCAGTTGCCAAAAAAAAAAAAAGGAAAAGGAAACCAGCTTTTATATAACTCAAATATTTTGTAGACAAGTTTCAGAATTTATAATCACAGCTTAGTTTGTCAACAAGGCATAGACATTTTCATAAAATCATATTGGTTTGACAGAAAAAAAAATATTTTACCAGTATTTGGGAAGTGCTTACTTGGTGCTCTGTCTCAGTTTTAGACAAGTCTTCAATCTTCTTTTCCAGTCTGTCTATATCCATGATGTTCTTGATATTCTAATGTAAAAGATAGTATTCTTGGATTTAGCACCAAGAAAAATAAAACATGAGGACAATCAAAGTCTCTTTTAGGAGGTGGTATTTCATCACTCTCAGTATTGCCTTTTTATCTTCCATCCAACCTCAGCCACTACTCCCATAGTCATAAATTCAAACTTGTTATTACCAGTCACTGCAGCCCCTCCATTACCTTAATTGCAAGCATCCCGCTCTTCAACAGCCACCTCTTGCCTTTCCAGATTACTTCCTCTATACCCACAAACCTTCAATCCCCTCTGGAACTTGCAATCCATTGATCCGACCACCTTTTCATTATCCTTCAACCTTCCCATGAACTCAGACCCCTCTTTATTTAGCTTCGGTTCTTCCCTGGGCAATCATTGTAATCATTCCCTTCCAAATGCCTCCATTCCCTGCCTAACTCCTGCTTCTTAGCATTTACCTAAATTAGCTTACCACCCAGTCCAGCACCCTTTCAGAAGAACATGCTTAAAGAAAACATGAACAGACAGGTCACACGTTTAATTCATGGTCTTTAACCTCAGTGTTTACTGGTGATCATATCATATCATCCTGGTATACCTATACTGCCTTTGACCTAAATCAGGGGGTGGCAAACTATGCCCAGCCCCCTCACTCCACCCCTAAAGGCCAAATCTACACCCCTGAAGGCCTAAAGGCCAAATCTACACCTGTTTTTTAAATAAGGTTTTATCAGAGCACAGCTGTGCCCATTTGGGTACATACTGTCTATGACTGCTTTCACAATACAAAGGCAGACGTAAGTAGTTGACACAAAGGTGATTTTTGTGGCTACCAAAGCCTAAAATATTTATAATCAGGCCCTTTACAAAAAATTTTCCAACCCCCAGCTCATTTCATTCCTTCTCTTTCCTCAAATTTCCAATACCCCCTCCCACATCCTCACTCTCAGCTGATGATTTTGCTTTGTATTCCACTGAGACGCTAGAAACAACCAGAAGAAAATTTCCTTCTTACCTGAAAACATAATAAATATCTTTGGATATATTACAAAGCATTTCCTGATCCAAACACTTCTGTCCACCTCCACTGCTACTGCTCAGTCCAAGCCCCCATCAGCTTTTGACTGGATCATTTCAAAGGCCTCCTAATTGGTCTCCCTGCTTTTCCTCTTGCCCCACTACAATGGATTCTAAACCCTGCAGCCAGAGTTGTCTTGTTAAAATGGAATTAGATCACACTACTCCTTTGCTCGAAACACTTTAGTGGCTCCCATCTCACTCAAGTGTGTGTTTTTTTGTTTGTTTTTTTAAAGCCAGAATCCTTAGGATGCCTGTGTAAGCCCCTTGTGTCTGGACCCTCCAGCTCTTGGCCTGCAACTCTTGCTACTTGTTCACTTTGCTCCAGACACTCTGGCCTCGCTGTCCCTCCACAATAGCAGGCAGACTGCAGCCTCACGATTTTGAGCTTACTATTTCTTCTGCCTGGAAGGCTCTTTCACAGATAAACCTCCCTTCCCAGTTTTGAATCAAAGGATTAGCTTCATAAGGCTGCTTTTCCTAACCACCCTAGTTTAAATTGCACTCCTCTCTGCCTTAATTCTGTTTTGCTTTTCCTTTCTCCATAGCTCTTATTACCATCTAACACACTAGTTCCACATGAGCTATTTTGCTAAGCTCATATACTCAGCACTTACAATAGCTCTAAGGTCTTCCAATGAATATGTGTTGAATGAACGAAATGAATAAATGAGTAAAAGTGAATCACTACCCAAACCATTGTGATGTTACTCTTCACAATGCATCAGATTTTTATCTCCCAAAGGAATCTTAGCTAGTGACAATATTTACATTCATTTTCTAATGTAAGTCAATAATTGCAATGCTATTTCATGATGAAGGGCTTTCAGTCTTCCTTCTATCTCAATTCTGAACTGGTTTGGTACAATTCTTTGATACTTGTCACTCATTTAAACAAGAGGAGAATCATTTAAATAGGAGGAGAAAAATATCTTACATCAGAAATTTAACTGTAAAGCACTAGTTTCACAAAAGCCTGGCCTTGTGGCTATACCAGCTCTGAATCTAATGTAGGCTTTCTTTCCAATCTTTAGTTGTTCCTTTCCAGTCCATTATAAAATTTTATAATTTTATAAAATTTTAACTTGGCCCACATTTTGAATAACTCTCCAGATTGTGCAGCACAGCTTCATAAATACTTCTGATAGGCTTATATAAAAGCAAAATTTTTAAACTGGCATACTACTTGATATTCAAATGGTATCTATTAGAAAAGGAATTTTCCCTGCAAAATAGTAATTTACTAGTAGCTTGTTCCCTGTTCTTCCAATGCTTCAATTTTGTTGCTTTAAAAAAATTATAGTCTTTTTCTTTGAGATTGTACTAATATTTCCTAATACTTATAAGGTACATTGTGGTTTACCAGATGGCTTCACATGAATCATCTTAGCTAATCTCGAAAATAACTCCATGGCATAGGTACTATTAGCCCAGAAAAGACAAATGGTCTTTCCAAGGTCCTTTTTTCAGTGAATTTAAGATTTGAATCTTAGACTTAAGACTTTTGCCACTTTGTTCAATGGAATTAAATGGAAAATCATTAGATAACATCCATATTTTCCTTCTTGATTTGGATATTTTTTAGATGGGTTCATTGTATTTCATCTTAAATTTGAATTTCTTAAATCCCATTTCTTCCAAGAATAACTGCAAAAGTAACAGTTCCTCTGTTCAGACATGAAAATCCCATCCACTCCTCCTCACTTGTAATTTGACAAGTCAACCTGCTCTCTGGCCTATAGGAGCCTGACCATTTACGTGATTTTTATTTAACCCACACCCTTAAACCATGATTATATGATTTGAATGTTTGTCTATGCCAGTGTTTAATGATTCTGACATACCTCTTCCTGTAGAATCCCAATCTTAAGAATCAGAGCCCGGTTTTCTGTCTCCTAATTCGTTGTGAGAAAAATAATTAAAACGTATTTAAGATGTTTATGAAAATACCACATATTTACCTCCAAGGCTATTGACATTCTTTACCAACTTTAAATGTGGCATTCACCTATCACAAATGAGCCTATTCTGAAAATATTTTCAATGTGGGGTTAAGCCTTGGCTAACGGGTTCTTGGGGATCTAAGTGAAGTCATTCTCCTCCTGGACTCTTTGTAACTATGGTTGTTAGGGAGGAAAAGGCAAAAGAAATAAAAAAGTAACAACCTGCCTTCTTTCCCTGCTACTTCACTTATGACAGGTAGTGGTAAACTCAGCTATTTAAATAGCACTTTGAAATCACAGAGCTCTAGCATTCTATTTGAAGCTGTGGATATTCTCAGATTCAACATCATCACAACATATGAGCATCAAAATTGTTTTATAATTAACAGCCTCAAATTCAGAACCATCAGAAAAAAAAAAATCAATATATTTCAGGACAGGTTATTTGCCAAAATGTTAACAGTAAATTTCACAGGTAGGTTAAGAATTTTGCAAAACTTTTTATTTGTTAATATGCATTTTTTTATTTTTATAAAGTAAATAAGCATTACCCTTATAATATAAAAACAAAAGAAAAAATATCTCAAGCTAGGATTTCATTGACACAATAATAAACACCCACCCCCCATCCATGTACTTAAAATCTGAATACCTGAGTTCAATTCTGGCCCTACCATTTTTTTTTTTTTTTTTTTTTTTTTTTTTTT
>NW_016828382.1:636597-641184 GCF_001698545.2 Rhinopithecus bieti | reverse complement strand
AAAAAAAGAAAGAAAGAAAGAAAGAAAAGAAAGAAGAAAGAAAGAAAATAGAGAAAAGAAAGAAAAGAAAAGCACAGATTTAAAAAAATCCTACCTGCCTTTACTTTTCTAAAGTGTTACCAATTCATTCATCAGCCTATTGACTTCTGATGTTCCACCAGATAAGTCCTCTTGTGTATTTCAGTTATGTAAATTATATGCCAAATTCAAAGTACTATAATAGATGACTTACTAATTGTTTGCTCTGGGCTACAATCATGCTCTTCTGCTCTTCTGAAGCATTCATACTAAGTTTCAGTTCCTCCAGTTCTTCTTTTAACAGATTTGTTCTCATAATAGCCTGGTGGGCACTGTGGGGGTGGGGGGAGAAGGCCATGAGCAAAACCTCAAATATAACCGTCAAAGACACTAAGAACAGCCAAGGACTATTTTGGACCCAAGTTGAAAACCACTAAAGGCTTAAACCAGATGCCCACAATAGTAAAAATATACCCATGATCTTTCAGTCCTTGGAAAAGGAAGGAATTTGGAGAAAGTGGGGAGTGGGGAATGGAGACTAGGGGGAAAACAGACAAATGTATTCCTGAAGCTAAAGATTTAGAGGATCCCTTTGAAATTCATCACTGGCTGAATCACCTAGTTCTTTCCCCCTACTGAGATGTAATGTTAGTTAATGCTGTTCCACAAATATTTATTGAATAATATCATGTTCTAGGTGCTCTACAGTGCAGGCTACAATGGTGAACAAAGGGACATGGTCCTTGGCCTTATAGAGCTTACATACTATGGAGAGAGATGACAACTAAACAAATACATAATTACCAAGTCTCTATATGACATATCCTATAAAGAAGTTTATCATACTGTTGATTATAACAAAGCATTGGAAAAAAACCTAAACATCCACCAACAGGAAACTGATTAAATGAAGTATGGTAATCCATATCATGAAATTACCTATTTGCAGCTCCCACTAGATTATAGACTGTTCCCTTAGGAACAAAGGCTTCAAAGAAGATACACTTTTTTTCCTAAGAAATTACATTGATCATTTAGCAAATACTAATTGAGGGCTGAACCTGTCCCAGGCACTGAGCTAGGCATTGAAGAAGGGAAGAATGACTGAATCCAGAGAACTCTACTCATCTGGAGTTTACAGCCTAGTGGAGTAAATAGACAATCATAATGACAATACAGTATGATAAGAATCAAAAGAGATAAGGGTTTCTGGCTTGTAGGCAACTGGAAGGAAAGTAGTGCTGTTCTATAGTAGATATTCTACTAAGCACTAGGCTAAACAGGATGAATATGACATAGTTCCTCCCATCAAGGAGGTCACAGTGATATAAACAGGAGGCAGGGAAATACTAGGTAGAAAAGGGCAGGGTCCCTGGCAAGGGTTCCATCCTCAAGCCTGGACCCATGGCCCTAAATGAGAACTTTGCATCCCCATTTTCTCACCTGAATGTTGCCTTTTGGCCCACCACGCCCCCATCCTGTACCCATAAAAACTCCCAGCTCCACTGGCAGAGGAGCAGAGCAGCATGGAAGAGAAGGAGAGAAGAGAAGAAGCTCTGAATGTCAAGAGGAGAAGAGGTAGTTGGACATCAGAGACTAAGGTCAGAGAGGAGTTTGGCCAGGGACTCTCGGGCAGGAGTTTGGCTGGGACAGCTAAGCTCCAGGGGAAGATTATCTTTCCACGCCATCCCCTTTCCAGCTCCCCATCCTGCTGAGAACCACATCCACCACTCGATACAATCTCCACGTTCACCATCCTTCAAGTCTGTGTGACCTGATTCTTCCTGGATGTTGAACAAGAACCCAGGTACCAAGAGGGCAGGGTGAAAAAGGCTGTCACCCTGATCCTCCACTGAGCTAGTTTAACTCTTAGCTGTCCATGGATGGCAAATGCTAAAAGAGTGTTACTTGTAACACATGCCCTCTGGGGCTCCAGAGGTTGTGAGCAACCCCTAGATGCTGCCACAGGCTGGTACGGGGTTTGTGCCTGCCGGCACCCAAAGGCACTCACCCCAGCTCCTACCCCTGCTCACCTGCATGCTCCCCCTCCTTCAAGGGTTTGGAGCATGGCAGCTGAGCAAACAAGCCATCCTTGTTGCAAGTCCCACAAGGGGGTCAAGGGAACTCTCCTGCCTCAACATTTAATACAGAAAACAAATTACACTATGATGGGACAAGTGGACAGTATCAAAACTAGGTTGTGGGAACCCAAAGGAAACAGACACTCTTCAGAAAGGATTAGGGGAAGGAGAAAAGAGAAAGACACGTGGCTTAATTTTGTAGACAGTGGCATTCTGATTGCCCATCTGGATTCTCCAGCCTTTCTGTCCATTACGTGAGTTACTTAATTCCTTTCAGATATATTTCTTGACTGCTTATTTAGCCAGAGTTAGATTTCAGTGCTTCCAACCAAAAATCCTGACCAACACATTCATTCAAAGCAGTTTTGTTAAACTTTGAATTTTTATATTTCAGTTAAATAATAAATAAGCCATTGTGAAATGAAGAGGACTTGAGGTAAGCAACTTTTTTAAAGATTAGTTTGGAGACTGGACTAGACAAGGTCAAAGATTTTGAGGATGAGAATGCTTTAGTGAAACATATGACTGGGCATGGTGGCTCACTCCTGTAATCCCAGCACTTTGGGAGGACGAGGTGAGCAGATTACTTGAGACCAGGCATTCAAGACCAACCTGGGCAACATGGCAAGACCTTGTCTCTACAAAAACACAAAAATTAGTCAGGCATGGTGGCACATGCCAGGAGTCCCAGCTACTTGGGCGGGGGTGAGGCCGGAAGAGCACTTGAGCCCAGGAGATGGAGGTTGCATGCAGTGAGCTGAGATCATGCTGCTGTACTCCAGCCTGGGTGACAAAGTGAGACCCTGTCTCCAAAAAGAAAAAAAAAAAAAAAAAGAACGAAAGAAACATTTCCAGTCAAAAACTCATGCACAAATGTTCATGGCAGCATTATTCCTAATAGCCAAAAAGTGGAAACACCCCAAATGTCCATCATCTGAAGAATGGATAAACAAAATCTGATATATCTATACAATTGAATATTATTCAGCCATGAAAAGAAATGAGATAGTAATACACACTACAACATGGATGAACCTTAAAAACATTATGCTAAGTGAAATAAGCTACACATCAAAGTTCACATATTGTATGATTCCATTTATATGTAATGCCCAGAATAGGCTAATCTATAGAGACAGAAAGTAGAATAGAGGTTGCCAGGGGCTAAGAAGAGAGAAAATGGAGAGTGCCTGCTGATAAGTATGGAGTTTCTTTTTGGATCGATGAAAATATCCTGGCACTGGATAATGGTGATGATTGCATAACCTTGAGAATATACTCAATTTTTTTTTTTTTGGAAACAGAGTCTTGCTCTGTCACCTAAGCTGGAGTGCAATGGCACAATCTTGGCTCATTGCACCCTCCGCCTCCCAGGTTCAAGCGATTCTTTTGCCTCAGCCTCCGGAATAGCTGGAATTACAGGATCGTGCCACCACGCCCAGGTAATGTTTGTATTTTCAGTAGAGATGGGATTTCACCATGTTGGCCAGGCTGGTCTCAAACTCCTGACCTCAAGTGATTCACTTGCCTCAGTCTCCCCAAGTGCTGGGATTACAGGCATGAGCCACCATGCCCAGCCAGAGAATATACTCTAAAAACAATGAATTGTATACTTTAAGAGAATGAATTTTATGCTATGTGACTCTCAATTTTAAAAGGTATTTTAAGAAGAAAAAAGAACTGAAAGTTCCCAGCACACTGGACCCTACTGTGGCTCACCTTTTTACCCGAAGGCGCAATTCAGTACAGTCCTCTGATAACTGGCTGTTAGTTTCTTCCAGGTTTTCTAAAGCCAACTTAAACTTATTATTTTCTTCTTCAAGTTTTTGTTTGTTGAAATGAAGGTCTGCTATGTAGGTAATCAAATCAGACACCTCTCTGCAAGTGAAAGAATAGATGAAAATAACCTTCACGTCACCAATGCCGTCTAACAAAATAAGGTATATGGTTAAACAAACCAAACTTTGATATTCTGGTGAGTTTTTTTTTTTTTTTTTTTAACTTTACCCTCATCTGTCATCATAAACATAATCGATTGATATAATAGTTATTCAGATGTTTATTACAATAGCGTCAAAGATGTTTCCCAAAATTTCCACCTAGCCATCATTTGCCAGTTGTAAAATCAACTTCCACAGTTTTTGTTGATTCTTTTCCCCCTCACTCTCAACATCTGTCTTCTAAGCTGAAGAGTTCCTATTTTTGCCTGGAATATGAGAGATCCTGAAATAAATGGACACGATATTCTTTTTTTTATTTTTTTCATTTTTTGGGAGTCTCACTCTGTCGCCCAAGCTGGAGTGCAGTGGCACAATTCTCCACCTCCCAGGTTCAAGTGATTCTCCTGCCTCAGCCTCCTGAGTAGCTGGGACTACAGGCATGCACCACCATGCCCGGCTAATTTTTGTATTTTTAGTAGAGACGGGGTTTCACCATGTTGGCCAGGCTGGTCTTGAACTCCTGACCTCAAGTGATCTGCCTGCCTCAG
>NW_016828382.1:594750-636415 GCF_001698545.2 Rhinopithecus bieti | reverse complement strand
TCTCGCTCTGTCGCCCAGGCTGGAGTGCAGTGGCAAGATCTCAGCTCACTGCAAGCTCCGCCTCCCGGGTTTACGCCATTCTCCTGCCTCAGCCTCCCAAGTAGCTGGGACTACAGGCGCCCGCCACCTCGCCCGGCTAGCTTTTGTATTTTTTAGTAGAGACGGGGTTTCACCGTGTTAGCCAGGATGGTCTCGAACTCCTGACCTCGTGATCCACCCGTCTCGCCCTCCCAAAGTGCTGGGATTACAGGCTTGAGCCACCGTGCCCGGCCCCAGCCTATATTCTTTCAGTGAAGGAATCTTGGCAGGTTTCCCTAGGAAACAATTCCTAGAGTCTTATCATTGCAGTCTGTGGCTCACAATTCAGTCCCCATCTTTCCTAATGTTTTGTATAACTTGTCAATGTTTATGAGCATCATTTGCCATGACATCAGTTCACAAATCCTTTCAGAGTCTGGACTGTGTGTTTCATGGAGCCCCAGGCCTCCTTTTCTTTTTTGCTACCTTATCCCAGGGCATAGTTCAGTGAGAACATAGTTTCCACTGCACTTTTCTTTTCTTTTCTTTTTTTTTGAGATGGAGTCTTGCTCTGTCACCCAGACTGGAGTGCCATGGCACAATCTCAGCTCACTGCAACCTCCACCTCCCAGGTTCAAGCCGTTCTCGTGTCTCAGCCTCTCAAGTAGCTGGGACTACAGGCACGTGCCACCATGCCTGGCTAATTTTTGTATTTTTAGTAGAGACGGTGTTTCACCATGTGGACCAGGCTGGTCTCAAACTTCTGACTTCAAGTGATCCATCCACCTCGGCCTCCCAAAGTGCTGGGATTACAGGCACGAGGCACCGCACCCAGCCCACACCACTTTTCTTTATGGATAAACCTGAAGTGGCAAAGATAAAACAAGGGAGAGGCAGAATCACTCTCCTTAATATCTAAAACTTACACATGTTGTGAGAAACAGCTTTTCTCATTCATGTCTAAAAGATTCTACTAAAGAAGTGCTTTAAAATAATTTCCAAGAGAGCTTAAGGTCAATATCATAACCCTACTTCAAGTGGAACTTTTTCCCTACAGAAAGTTCATGAAATTAATGAAGGAGAAGGGCTTCATGAGAGAGCAAGTGATTTTTGGATTACTAGTCACACGAGAATTTGTGTTCCTAGTGAAACTGTAATGCAGGCGTTATTAGAATCAGTTAAGAATTTAAAATCAATTATGTTAACGCTACTGCAAAAAAAGAGCAAAGTGACTTAATCGTAACTGAAATACATAGATTTATATAAACAAGAAAAATGAAGTTGAAACACTTGCGAAAGCAGAGTAAGAAGGCTTACAAGGCTCCTTTAGATGTGTCTCCTCCCAAAGCCTCGAAGCTCCCCGACGTAGAATCTGTTATATCTGTGCTCATCTTCACTGAAACACATACAAGAGTTTTATGAAAAGAAAATCATTTTCTCCAAACCGTAAGAAAACAGAACAATCCTGAAGAAACACATACATACTTGTTCCATCTGATTTTATGCCATCCTGTTCAAAAACAGAATCATCAATGATGCTGCTTAATCTATGATTCACTCCTTCCCTGTAGCCAAAAAAAAATAAAACCAGTGAGCTAGGATTTTTTGCCTGACCACAGTTTTGTCCTCTTTTTTTTTATTTTTTTTTTAGATTGATGCTCTGTACTTTCCTTTTCAGGTATTTCCTTCTGAGTTAAAAAAATACATATCAATTCAACAACTATTTGGAGCCCAGTACTATGCTAGGTACTTAGAGTGATAGAAAAGAATTTGTGTTCCTAGTGAAACTGTTTCTAATGTAGGCGGTACATTAGGCATTCCCTCCACCATCCATACACTTTTAGCTAATATGAAAAAGAAATCACAGGCAGCGTATGATTAGGAGATGTGGGGGCTCAGTGGATTAGGAAATAGACACAGGTTGGAGTGGTAAGTGGAGACTTGTGGAGGTTGCAAGATCATGGGGCTTAAGAGATTGAGAAGGAAATACATGAACAACGAATACTTTGGGATATATTGACAGGGATACATTTTCCCTTTCTCATGGAGAACCAAACAGAACCTCGACTAATTTTACTTCGGGCATTTTACTTCTGGAATCTTGGAAGCCCTCTGTACAGGCTGTGCAGCACATACACTCTAGCTTGAACTGCAAAATAAACATATTAACATTTCAATCATTTCCTTTCAGAGTCTTATATTATAATTCAAGTTTTGTTAGTTAACCTAAGCACCTCTCTGGAGCAGCCACAAAATTCAAAAGTATATGTTTACATCTCATTGTTTGTCATTGTGAGATATCTGTCACACGTTGGGGGAATGAAAGAACTCACAGTGTTCTGACTTCCTGTGTTCACATCCATCCCCATGTCTGAGTTTCTGCTCTTATCTTCTGTATTTCTACCGCCCATGTTTTTTCCTTTATACTTGTTATAAAAATGGTTTTTTTGTTTGTCTTCATGCTGTTTTATGATTATTAATATATTATACAAACCTACGTATTTTAAAATATTAAATTCATAAGAAAACAAAAAATTAAAACCATTATGCAAAATAATCATTTTGGCACAAATCCTAACATTTTCCTATGCATATTTTATTTCTTCCAAAATGGGATTGTACTACAGGTACAGATCTATGACCTATTTATGTGAAGTAATTACATATGAATTTCTTATCAAATATTATTGCTTTGAATGACTAGTATTCTAGTGTATGGAAGTACTATAATTCGTCCAATTGTTTCTTTTTAAATGTCTAGATTGCTTTTATTTATCACTGTCATAAACTACCTTCTACCTTCTATATTAGTGTTTACAATTAATTATCTTTCTTAAAGTTACATTACTTCTCAAAGAGGCTGCCTTTTGTTTTTGTTTTTGTTTTGGAGACAGGGCCTCACTCTCTTGCCCAGGCTGAAGTGTAGTGGCTCTGTCACAGCTCGCTGCAGCCTCAAACTCTCAGGCTCAAGCAATCCTCCTTCCTCAGCCTCCCAAGTAGCCTGGACTATAGGCACATGCCACCACACCTGGCTAATTTTTTAATTACTTGTAAGACAGGATCTTGCTAGGTTGCCCAGACTGGTCTCAGACTCCTGGCCTCAGGTGATCCTCCCACCTTGGCCTTCCAAAGTGCTGGCATGAGCCACCACACCTGGCCAAGACTGCATATTTTTAAGGGCCTGATACACATTCCTAAATTGCTCTTTAAAAAAAAACTATGCCAACTTGCACTACTCCCAGTGATATATGGGAGGGCTTATTTCTCCACCCTTTTCACAGCCCACAACATGGGATACAGTCATTTTTTAAAATCTTCATTAAACCCATGGGTAAAAATGGTATATTATCTGTATTTGCAGTTTTTGATTACACTAACATTACTTATTTCTATATGTTTATCTTGCCTTCATGAATAACCTGTGCATGGCATGCAACATTTCAGTCATATTTTCTTAAGTTATCTATACATCCTAATCCTACCAGAAATCTGGTAAGTTTTTCCATTCCTTGGGCTTGACATTTTCTCTTTTTTGAGATGGAATCTCACTCTGTTGCCCAGGCTAGAGCGCTGTGTGGCACGATCTCGGCTCACTTTAACCTCCGCCTCCTGGGTTCAAGCAATTCTCCCGCCTCAGCCTCCCAAGTGACTGGGATCACAGGTGTGCACCACCATGCCCAGCTAATTTTCATATTTTTAGTAGAGACAGGGTTTTACCATGTTGGCCCGGCTGGTCTCCAACTCCCAACCTCAGCTGATCCACCCTCCTCAGCCTCCCAAAATGCTGGGATTACAGGTATGAGCCACCGTGCCCAGTCGACATTTTCTTTAAGCAAATCCTAGCATGCATCAGCAGATAGGTGAAGATTGGTGGCTGAATAGGAGACATAGGAATTAGGCTTCTTGGCCAGGTGCAGCGGGTGGCTCACACCTGTATTCCCAGCACTTTGGGAGGCCAAGGTGGGCAGATCAACTGAGGTCAGGAGTTCGAGACCAGCCTGGCCAACATTGTGAAACCCCATCTCTACTAAAAATACATGAATTAGCCAGGCATGGTGGCACACACCTGTGATTCCAGCTACTCTGGAGGGTGTGGCGGGAGAATCACTTGAACCCAGGAGGCAGTGGTTGCAGTGAGCAGAGATTACACCACTGTATTCCAGCCTGGGCAACAGAGTGAAACTCCATCTCAAAAAAAAAAAAAAGAGGAATTCACTTTCTGTGGAAGAAGATACACATCTCCAGCATCTGCCAAGGGCACCTGAGATCATGGATGCTCTTCTCCTTTACCTTTTCTTTTCCTATTCTACTATTCTTTCTTTTCCCCTTAGCCTCCCTATATTCTAGGATTCCAAATTACATTCACTGACTAGCCCCACTGCTTTTAAAAAGGAGTCTATTATTGAATTTAAATACATTTGGAGATTTGATAGTATTAATAATTCACCTGACTCATATGTCAGCTCAATTCTCTGTGAGAACATAACATGTGCTCCCCACTAATCACAAGACATGAATGACAGCACTGCAACCCAAAGCATGTCCAGCCCACTCCCAGCATCAATATCATCAGAAACTTGTTAGACTGTAAATTATCAGGCTTCACCCCGGATCTACTGAATCACAGTGATGGGGCCCCGGCAATCAGGTTTAACATCATTCAGGTGATTCTAATGCACGCTAAAGCACTGGATGATAGTATTTCCTTCAACACAGGAAACAGTGATCAGCATAATTATAATCAGTTGTCAAAATAGAACCTTAAACTGCATCCCCCTAGGACTCTGATTACCATTTGTTTCCACAGTAAGCCATCCATTCTTTCATCATCGCCTGGAAAGTTTCCAGGTCCACATGTGGGTCTCTCTTCTCAGGATCAAGCATGTTCCACAACTGCTCAAGGCCACTGTCTTCAGAATTTTGGCTAGTTGTTTGTCTCAGGAAATCAATTATTTTGGCCACTCCTACTGAGCCTTTGGAAAAAGAAGAGCAGATCAGTTCTGAAAGATGGATAAAGTTATATTTTTAACAAGTGAAGTACCTATCTCTTTTATGTCTCCTGATCCTAGAAACATGCTATATAACCCTGGTGGTCCTGTGGAGCTGGCATGTTACAGTGTAAAGAACACTGGCCTTGGGCTAAAGTCTAATGGACCTAGTGTCAAATCTTGGCTCCGAAGATGACCAGCTGTGTAGCTTTGGGAATATTACTTAACCTCTCTGAACCCGTTTCTTTATCTGAGATGGGGACGATGATACCTATCACACAGAATTGTGCGCTTTAAATATTGATGATATATGTAATCAATAATTTCTCGTGGGACGTGACCAAAATAACATTACATTTTTTTTCCTTTCAGTTCCTTAAAAAGCATTCAATGAAGGAAGTTTTTTCTCTGCTGTAGTTAAAATTTCAATCTCAAGTGAAAATTTCTACTTTTAGGGGTGGAGGTGGCATTTTAGACACTCATCCCTACTATCACATTCAGAAAATAAAATCATCCAAACTATGCTAGTCATTGAAACACCAATCTTTTTTAAACATAAGACTTTTCTTTTACTGCCATCAAAGGCCTGCCTTGGGCTGGCTACTTGCAAAGGAGAGGGAAAATTAAGTAGAAGTTTGAAAAGCATATGCCACAGAGAAGGTTCTTCCCTTAAGGAAATAAGGATAGACCATGAAATCAGAAAAAAAAATCTCATAATTAGAAGGAGGAGATACTCATAAAGGAGGCTGAATAACTTCAAAGTTATTAATAACTTTAATGTTATTTAAACTTCAGCATGTCATTTAGATATGACAGTATTAGAAAGATAAATAAAATCACTAATACAGTTATTTAGAGAGAGAACTGTACTTTTTTTTTCGAGACAGGGTCTTGCTCTGTTGCTCAGCTGGAATGCTCCCAGCTCACTGCAACCTCAATCTCTTGAGCTTAAGTGATCCTCCCACCTCAGCCTCCCTAGTAGCTGGGACTACAGGTATGTGCCACCACACCCAGTTAATTTTTGTATTCATTGTACAGATGGGATTTTGCCATGTTGCCCAGGCTGGTCTTGAACTCCTGGACTTAAGGGATCCACCTGCTTGGGCCTCCCAAAGTGCTGCGATTACAGGTGTGAGCCACTGTACCCAGCAGAGAATTGCATTTTTTTATTTGTAGAAGAACTGGAAAGCAAGCTGGAAAGCCAGCAATAATCCATTTATCATATTTTCCTCCACTAAAACTCTCAGCCCTCTGTCATATCAAAACTAGAAAGGCTTCCTGTGATGGTTAATTTTATGTGTTACCCTGAGCCACGGGGTACCTAGATATTTGGTTATACATTATTTTGGGTGTCTCTGTGAGGGTATTTTTGGATGACATTAACATCTAAATCTATAGACCAAGTAAAGCACATTGTCCACCTGATTCAGGTGGGCCTCATCCAACCAGTTGAAGGCCTGAATAGAACAAACAAGTTGACCTTCTCCCAGGTAACAGAAAATCTCTCCTGCCTGCCTACCTTCAAACTGGGGTGTTGATTTTTTTTTTTTTTTTTTTTTCTGCTTCTAGACTTGAATTGAAATGTTGGCTCTTCCTTGCCTCAAGCCTGGTGGCTTTTGGATGGGAACTACACCAGCCGCTCTCCTGGTTCTTAGGCCTGTGGACTTGGAATGGGACTAAACCATTGAATCTCCTGAATTCCTGGCTTGCTGACACCCTGCATATCTTGGGACCTGCCCGCCTCCATGATCGCATGACCCAATTCCTTATGACAAGTCTCTTTAGCTAGCTAGATTAAACCGATAGATACAAATATAAATATCTCTTCCCACCGGAGAACCCTGGCTAATACACATCCCATTTCCCTTCAGTGAAGCTTTCTTATTTTCTTCAGAGAATTAATTTCTCAAATCCTGTCCAAGCAGAGGAGCTCTCTGGGAACAAATACGCCTCACTCATCCTAAAGAAATAAATAAGGGTACAGGCAAATATTTTGCTACAAATGCTTAATATAGTGATTTTATATGTAAAATATTTATTACAGTTTTGGGATTTTTTGAGACAGAGTCTCACTCGGTTGCCCAGGCTAGAATGTAGTGGCATGATCATAGCTTATTGCAGCCTCAGCCTCCTGGGCTCAAGGCATCCTCCCATCTCAGCCTTCCAAGTAGCTGGGATTACAGGCGTGTGCCACCATGCCTAGCTAATTTTTAAAATATTCTTTGTAGAGACAGGGTCTTGCTAGGTTGTCCAGACTGGTCTTGAATTCCTAGCCTCAAGTGATCTTCCCGTCTTGGCCTCCAAAATCGCTGGGATTATAGGCATGAGCTACCACGCCTGGCATATTATAATTTTTAAAGCAGAAAAAAAATAATATTCAATTGAGATGGATTGGTTAAACATGTTACCTCAAAAAATGGTATAGGATATGAAGAAAATTTTTTTATGTGAAGACAGGTACTCAAATTATTAAATGAGAAAAAGCAGATTATGAAACAAGTTTGAAAACATTCTCACACATACTAGAGAATACATTAGTATATCATTTAAAACAAAAAAAGGATGACCAAGAAAATATCTTAAACTATCTTTAGCAATTATGTTGCTCATCTAATTTTTCTTTTATTTTGAGATGGAGTCTCGCTTTGTCTCCCAGGCTGGAGTGCAGTGGCACCATCTCAACTCACTGCAGCCTCCACCTCCTGAGTTAAAACGTTTCTTATGCCTCAGCCTCCCCAGTAGCTGGGACTACAAGTGTGTGCCACCATGCCTGGGTAATTTTTATAGTTTTAGTAGAGTTGGGGTTTCACCATGTTGACTAGGCTGGTCTCAAATTCCTGGCTTCAAGTGATCTGCCCACCTCGGCCTCCCAAAGTGCTGGGATTACAGGCTTGAAGCACTGCACCCAGCCTAAATTTTTCTATTTTTAGGAGAGACTTGGTTTCACCATGTTTCCCAGAGTGTTCTCAAACTCCTGGGCTCAAGCAGAGCCTCCACCTCGGCCCCCTAAAGTGCTGGGATTACAGGTATGAGCCACCTCCCAGCCCCAATTTAGTATTTTTAAAACTGGTAGATAAAGAGAATCAATCAATCTTTTATCCTGCCTCTCTCCTTCAGGACACCAGTATAGCAAAATAGTTGATAAAGCAGAGTAGAGTTTCTCATTATAGATGTATTTCAGGTGATACATTAGGAAGGAATGATAGAATATTACCATTTGCAACATCTAATGAAAATATAAGTCTAGGCCTTCATCATCAATAGTTGCTTTCTGTTGAAAACACATAACACCATCTATGTATTTAGGTTGATGCAAAATTAGTTGTGGTTTTTGCCATTACTTTCAATGGTAAAAACTCCAGTCACAATTGTACCAACCTAAGAGAATTCTTGCCCCTCCACAAAACAAAAAAAATAAAAAATAAAAACCCTCAAACTTTTATCTGATTATATTTCTAAATATAGGAGACAGAGAAACGGGTTGTGTTCCTACAGATACACAATCACCAAATTTCAGATTGTGGTAAACTATGAAATAAAAGAATGGGCTGGGTGCAGTGGCTCACGCCTGTAATCCCAACACTTTGGGAAGCTGAGGTGAGTGGATCACCTGAGGTCAGGAGTTTGAGACTAGCCTGGCCAACATGGCGAAACCCCATTTCTACTAAAAATACAAAAATTAGCTGGGTGTAGTGGCAGGCACCTGAAATCCCAGCTACTTGAGAGGCTGAGGCAGGAGAATCACTTGAATCCGGGTGGCAGAGGTTGCAGCGAGCCAAGATCACACCACTGCACTCCAGCCTTGGCAACAACAGTGAGACTCTGTCTCAATCAATTAATCAATCAATCAATGGATGGGTTTCTTTAACAGACAACCAAACGCAAAAAACAGATGGAAAGCGAAACAGAGATAAGGTAGACGACCAACTGCAATGAACAAATCTTTCTTGGATATTGGCTTGAACAGTAAAACTGTTTAAGGAAAAAAGGATATGTATCTATCACACAAATGAGAAATTTTGACTACTAACAAGATATTTGATAATATTAGAAAAGTATATGACTTTTAAAATCATGACAATGGCATTGTAGTTGTGTTTAAAATTAGTCAATTATCTTTTAGAATTATCTTTACTGATATATTTATGGATGAAATACTGTGATCTCTGGCATTTGCCTCAAAATAATTCAGAGTAAAGGAGAGGAAAATGAGCAGGGTTAGAAATGAGACATAATTGGTTATGACACATATATAAGGGTTCAGCATATAGTTCTACCTCTGTATATGTTTAAAATGTTCTATAACAAAAAAATTATGAATTCAAATAAAACAAAACCATATTGATAGGAGTTGTGGAAAGATATGCAACAAATCACTAACAATGGTTACTCAGGGAAACAGGATTACCAATATTTTTCCTTCTTTTTGCTTGTCAGTATATTATTAATTTTATTACAATGAGCATGAATCATTTATATACTTAAAATTACTTGTGGAATTTTTTTTCTCTCAACTTTTAGGTTCGGGGGTATATATGCAGGTTTGCTACATGAGTGAATTGCATGTTGCTGAGGTTTGGTGTACAAATGATCCCATCACCCAGGTACTGAGCATAATACATGATTGGTAGTTTTTCAACCCATGCCTCCCTGCTCAAGTAGTCCCTGTATCTACTGTTCCCATGTATATATAATGTCTAACTCCCACTTAAAATTGAGAACATGCAGTATTTGGTTTTCTGCTCCTGCATTAGTTCGCTTAGGATAATAGCCTCCAGCTGCATTCATGTTGCAGCAAAGCACATGATCTTGTTTCTTTTTTGGCTTCCATGGTGTGTAGGTATCACTTTTTATTTATCCAGTCTTCTGTTGATGGGCATTTGGGTTGATTCCATGTCTTTTCTATTGTGAACAGTGCTGTGATGAACATATAAATGTATGTGTCTTTCAGGTAGAATGATTTATATTCCTCCAGGTACATACCCAGTAGACAGATTGCTGGCTCAAATGGTAGCTCTAAGTTCTTTGAGGAATCTCCACACTGCTGTCCACAGTTGCTGAACTAATTTATATTCCCACCAGCAATGTGTGAGTGTTCTCTTTTCTCCATAACCTCACCAACATCCGTTGGTTTCTGACTTTTTAATAGTAGCCATTCTGACTGGTGTGAGACAGTGTCTCACTGCAGTTTTGATTTGCATTTATCTAATAATTAGTAATAATGAGTATTTTTTTCATATATTTGTTGGCTGCATGTATGTCTTCTTTTGAGAAGTGTCTGTTCATGTCCTTTGCCCACTTTTTAATGTGGTTTTTGTTTTTTTGTTGAATTGTTTAAGTTTCTCATAGAGTCTGGATGTTAGACTTTTGTCACATGCATGGTTTGTGAATATCTTCTCCCTCTCTGTACATTGTTTACTCTGTTGACAGTTTCTTTTGTTGTGCAGAAGTTCTTTAATTAGGTCCCATTTGTCAATTTTTGTTTTGTTGCAATTGCTTTTGGGAACTTATTAATAAATTATTTGCCAAGGCCAATGTCCAGAACGGTATTTCCTAGGGTTTTTGTAGTTTTAGGTCTGGAAAGTTTTAAAAAACACATCTCAAAATAAAATTAAAGAAAACAGAAGTGAAAGCCCAAAATTAACTAAAAATTCTGAGTTAAACTTGTATAGTGGTTTTACATATTTGAAAAGCATATTTCCTGTGGGGCACCACCTGTGACATCTAAGTAGCTTCAATAAATAAAGATGGTAAGTCAGCTGATAAGCTCAAAAAGAATCATTCAAGTGACTGTCAAAATATGCTGATGCAAAACAGGTACAGGGAAATTATAGTGAAATAACCAAACCCTACAGAGCAAACCTTATTCCCAAATTAGGTGGCATCCATCACATATGCAGACACAGACAGTGAGCCCCACACATGAATCATTTCCCTTTCTCTCACAGTAGAAAGTTCAGATGACTTGGCAAGTCCCACCAGACATTTGAGCAGATACTTTTCAGCTTACCTTTCTGTTTTATGTCACATGCATTAAAAATATTGGTGAGTACCTCTTCTTCACAGGCCCTGTTGATGCTGTGTGTTACATCTTCTTTACCATCGTCAGCTTCTTGTTTCCATCCTATTAGAAGTAAAAGTTTGTAAATCCTGATGCTTTCTGTGCTATAATGATTCCTTTTCCTTTTTGTGGTTTAACAAAGAAAACCTATCACAATAATGGCCTTCCCCTTAGATATAGGGAAATACTCCCCCATATCTAAGTAATCCCATCATGACGTTCTGTTTTGTTCCAGAAACAAACATAGTAAAACAGAAAGGGAAAGATGGATGATTCCATCCAAACTTTAATAATGTAAAATTGTTTTTTTTTTTTTTTAGTTTGGGTTTTTTAAAAGAATATATGTTTTTTGTTCTCTTGGAAGGACAAACATTAAAAGATGAATATTTACCATTTCCATTCAGAGATAAGTTTTTTACCACTGAATCCTGAGGATCAAAACACTTCAAACTTTGACCAAACGTGGAATCAAAGTCAAGTGTTAAGGTACTAATATTATTTTCACTACAATAGTTATTCAAATCCTTGTTAGAGAAAAACTCTGCTTTTCTGATCTGTGACATCAAAGATGTATAATTCTTGTTGCTTTGTGACTTCGGCTTTAAGACGTTTTCAGAACTTGTGAGAATAACAGAGTATGTTGCAGTCTCAGGGGAGCTGAGGTGAGAGATGGATGGGGTTCTTGGGGATATTATTTGAGGCAATGAAATGAAGGCATCCACTTCCTCAGAACTTGACCAATGAGAGTCAGGTGTAGGAACACAAGCAGCAGTCATTTTCCTCAGTACCTCTTCAAAATGTTTCTTGGTGTTGGTCTGTGGGCTATCAAAACTGCTAGACTGGTATTTGATAATCTGCTGAACTGGATTTGAAATTGCTTCTCTCTTGTGGATGGCTCTGATCTTTCTACAAATGCTTTCCACTGGGTTATGCCGCTTCTCAGTTACCTTCCTTGGAGATGCCATTGTTGACTTTCCTCCAAGTATACAGATGAGGTGGCTAAAGTGTAAGCAAAAGTAGATACATATTTAAAAGTCAGCATTCTCCTAACAATAATTTAGCAATAGGCGATTTATTTTCCAAGTCAGCTTCGGAGGGATCACAACAAGATGCTCAGTTGCTCTAAGCAAATTTTCTATGCATTTAACTTTGGCCCCCAAATTTCAGGAAAATAACAGCTAACATATATAAAGTATTTATCAAGTACTAGGCATGGTACTAAGCTCTTCATACCCATCAACTCATTTCATCCTCAAAACAACTCTTTGAGATATACGTTACTACTTTCTCCATTCTCTGGCAGAAAGAGAATAAGCAACACACCCCAAGTCACCCCAATAAGTGCCGCAGCTCAGGCAGTCCAGCTCCAGAGGGTAGATAACCATACTGCTTTTTAGTTTTTAATAGGACAGGTGACAATGATGCTAACAACTCTCATTTGAATACCTACCATTGGTACTGTACTGGTTGCCCTCTATTCAGAACTTAATATGCCCCATATCAGGTGTTTTATGTGTATTATGTCTAAACTTCACATAAACCCTATCAGTTGTGTGGAAATATCCCCCTTTTATAGAAAGAGAAGCTAAGACTCAAAGAGGCCAGGTAATTTGCTAATGGTCACATCTCTAAGATTTGAGTCAAAGGATGTCTGACTCCAGCATCGTTTTATTGCATAGCAAGATATATGACCTTTTTTAAAAAAAGAAGCATAATCTCACTTCTTGGAGTAACTTGGAAATTTAGAAATACATTCAAAATTTCCCCTAAACTAGTAAGATCTAAAACAATACAGGCTGGATGTGGTGGTGTGTGCCTGTAGTTCCCGCTACTCAGGAGGTGGGTGTGGGAGGGTCACTTGAGTATGGGAGGTCCAGTCTGCAGTGAGCCATGAAGGTATCACCACATGTACTCTAGCCTGGGCAACAGAGGAGTGGATGGATAGATTAGACTAGACTAGATTAGATTAGATTAGATTAGAAAGATATTTTTTAAATACTCTAGGAAAACGGTTAAAATAGTTTGAATAGTTACAAAAAAATAGTTGAATAGTTATGGAATTACTGATTTCAAAAACTATGATTTTTTAGGACATTAACAGAAATTTCCATGAATCTTTTTTTAATCCCCTAATAAAGAATGAACAATAATACAGAAATTTTAAAATCACTATAATTGGAAGGGGTATCTAGAATTACTGGGAAGAAGAAAATACTCAAAATCCTCTGAATCTGACTTGATCTTTGTTCAATATGATGACCATCAGTTCTAGCCAGTGTAGTTTCCACCAACAGAATCCTTTACCACTTAAGATAATGACCATCTCTCAACCTTTACATTGTTTCCTGACAATACCCTCCTTTCCCTCTATTCAAGAATGATCTCTTGGCTGGGCATGGTGGCTCATGCCTGTAATCCCAACACTTTGTGAGGCTAAGGTGAGTGAATTACCTAAGGTCAGGAGTTCGAGACCAGCTTAGCCAACATGGCGAAACCCTGTCTCTACTAAAAATACAAAAATTAGCTGGGCATGGTGGCAGGCACCTGTAATCCCAGCTACTCAGGAGGCTGAGGCAGGAGAATTGCTTGAACCTGGGAGGCACAGGTTGCAGTGAGCAGAGGTCATGCCACTGCACTCCAGCCGGGGGGACAGAGCAAGACTCCGTTAAAAAAAAAAATGATCTCTCAATGTGAACACTAAAACACATTCTTCTCTTGAAATTCTAAAATCAGTTTTTAATCATGGGACTCCATTCTTTCTGATCTTTCCTAGGATTTATAATTGTAACACACATTTAATCAAATGTTGTCTTCTATTCTTGGATTATTTCCAATGTGTATACATGCCTTCTCCTCAAAAATACGATTTAATTATTGTACTCAAAACCATGATGTTACTTTTTCTAGATACTCAATACATTATTGTTGGCACAACTGATAATCTACAATTATATATAATGTATATAATCACAGGCTTATGGACTTATCCCCCAGCTGCTGTGATTGTTGGCTCCCAACTACTTTCAGGACCACCTTTTCTGGAGAACTTCCCACCTTGAATACATAAGAGCTGCTCAGTTGCTCCAGGGGGAAGGTAGAAGTGCAGCAGTAGTAATGACAGAAGACTCACCCTTGAATATAAAGCATTCCAAATCTACAGTTGACTGACTTAGCAGGAATACATCTGACTTCCCTATGTTGAGCAAAGAGCCTTATAAAACAGTAGTTAAGGCTGGGCACAGTGACTCGCACCTGTAATCCCAGCACCTTGGGTGGCTGAGGCGGGCGGATCACAAGGTCAGGAGTTCGAGACCAGCCTGACCAACATGATGAAACCCCTGTCTCTACTAAAAATACAAAAATTAGCAGAGCGTGGTGGCACATGCCTGTAATCCTAGCTACTCAGGAGGCTGAGGCAGGAGAATTGCTTGAACTGTGGAGGTGGAGGTTGCAGTGAGCTGAGATCACGCTGCTGTACTCCAGCCTGGGCGACAGAGCAAGACTCTGTCTCAAAAAAAAAAAAAGAAAACAATAAACAAAAAACAAAAAACACCAAAACAGTAGTTAAGTATCTGTCAGTGTTCTCAATGTGAGTTGACCGTTTTTCCCTTATAGAGCCAGAAAATTTAGACACAGGTTGGGCATGAGGTTAAAAGACGCCCCAAAACTGGAACCTCAGGTTCCCAAATCCTGTCTACTCCTGTCACTGAATGATGATGTGGTATGCTGTTCAAGCCATAACAAACAGTCTCACTTTGTAGGCATTTGTAACTGACCTAGATTAATGTTCCTAGCATATAAGGCACATGTTTCTACTTGCATTTCCAAGGCATTTTTTCTCCTTTAACCATCTGTTTTCATTTATTTATTTTTGAGACAGGGTCTTGGTCTGTCACCCAGGCTGGAGTGCAGTGGTGCAATCATGGCTCACTGCAACCTGCAATTCCCCAAGCTCAAGCAATCCTTCTACCTAAGCCTCCCAAGTAGCTGGGACAACAGGCGTGCACCACCACAGCCAGCTTTTTGTATTTTTAGTAGAGACAGGGTTTTGCCATGTTGCTCAGGCTTTCTTCTACTGTCTGTTTTCTAAACTTTCCTGACTTGCCTAAGTGAACCCTGCTTGGTGGTGAAGGCTAAACCTTACAAAGAGTGCACTTAAAACAATGGCTCTTCATGAGCTACCAAAGCTGCATGTGATTAACTTGTTTTGCTTTTTCTAATTAGAGCAGAACATGGGTGGGAGTTTAATAAATAAGATGGGGTGATAAAGATTTCAAAATTTGTGTCATCTTCTCCATATGCAGCTTGGAAATATCTCCTGTCTCTTCTGTCTAAACCTCTTAACCTCTATTTTAATTTTAGATCCTGGTAGAAGGGATTAGCTGCAATTTGCCAGAATACTTAAAAATACAAGCCCAGTTTGCTTTGTACAGTTAACTGCCTTTGAAAAGGCATTAAGTGAAAATTAAGAACTGAAAGTGAATTGTACTAGGAGAATCAGTTGCTTGGAGTCTATTTCTTTTAAAAGGAATATCCCCCTTAGTGATCTTAGCTGATTATTTACTACATAAAGATGGTACACTTGTAGATATCCCAGTAGAAAGAAGTGCTTCTTTTGCTTTCAAGTTCTATGAACCTCAGTTGCATTTTCCATGATTTTTTTTTTCATTATTTTTAATTTTGTAGAGACTGGGTCTCTGTTGCCCAGGCTATAGTGCTGTGGCTATTCACAGGGGTGATCACAGTGCAGGGCAACCTCAAACTCCTAGGTTCAAGTGATCCTCCTGCCTCAGCCTCCCAAGTAGCTGGGATTACCACACCTGGCTCAGTTTGTATATTTTAATTAAAATACTTTTTTTTTTTTTTGAGATGATGCCCCCTCTGTCACCCAGGCTGGAGTGCAGTAGCACAATCTCGGCTCACTGGAACCTCCACCTCCCAGGCTCAAGTGATCCTCCCACCTCAGCTTCCTGAATAGCTAGGATCACAGGCACGAGCCACCATGCCCAGTTAACCTTTTGTATTTTTGGTAGAGACAGGGTTTACCGTGTTGCCCAGGCTGGCCTCAAACTCCTGAGCTAAAGTCATCCACCCACCCCAGCCTCCCAAGGTGCTGGAATTACTGCTGCAAGCCAATGTACCTAATACATTAAAGTAGTTTTAATATCCATCCCTTTAGGCAGCCAACCAATATTTATTGAATTCCTGCTAAGTGCTAAGCCCTGTGCAAATACTGGGGATACAATGTTGAGGAAAATAGTATCCTAAAACTCATAGTGTGTGGAAGATACAGCTATGAACAAGTAAGCCACTAGAGCTGCCAGGTTAAATTTAGGAAGCCCAGTAAAATTTTAATCTCAGATAAACAATGACCAATTTTTTCATGTAAGTGTGCCCCCAAATGTTGCACAAGACATAGTTATAGGGAAAATTATTTGTTGTTTATTTGAAATTCACATTTTACTGGGTGTCTTGTCTTTTGTTTTTTGTTTTTTTTTTTTTAAGCTAAATCTGACAACCTGAAAAATGTCAAATAAATAATTACATAGTCAGGAGCCACGAGAACTTATAATAGGAGATGATCCCAGCTTGGGAGTGAGGCTAGGGAAAAATTTAGGAGCATCTATTATGCGGCTATTATATGCACTGCACAGAATGTTATACATATTGTTTGCTATTTCTAGGGTTGTAAACAGAAAATTGAGAAGTGGAACTGTAACTGTTATAGGAATTTCCACTTGGATTCATGTGAGCTAAATGTAACGTAAAATGATGTTAGAGATTATCGATACTGTGTATGCGGCTAATCTTTTTTATTTCTCCTTTTGATTGAACTATGCTTCATTGCTTTGGCTTACAGATTCTGAGTCCCATTATTATTATTGCCTCAATTGTCTTGTTCTATACAGTCAAAGCTCTTGAATCAACACTTTTCAACCATCTGCCTGATCCAAAACTATAAAGTAACAAGTAAAATCCTCTAACACATGGCAACATCTGTAAAAGAAGTCTGATTTGATTCTTACCTAAAGTTATTCATTACATATTTGATTTTCACCACTGGTGTTAACTGCAGACTTCAACATCAACCTCTAAGACATCCATACTCTTTGGGACTTATAGAAATCTACATTTGTCTGACTTCAATGAGTTCATCTGCGATGTATGTATGAATATTGTCTAATATTTCTTATTCTTTAGGAATGTATATGTAAACAACATGACATAATTTGTGTTTATCAACATCTATATTCTTCAATCACTAAGAAAGTTCATTTTATTGCAAAGAAAAGTATATGATATATACAGAGGTACAAAAGCAGCATCCTTGAAAAAACTGGCAGATTTCAGGGTGATTCAAAAGGCTCTTTAGAAAGCTTTCTGAATCAAATTCTAATTCCAAACAGATTATGTTAACAATGTAATTATCTTTCCTTACTGTTTTTTTCTTAAAAAATGTTTCCTCCCTTTACTAAAGTTAGTTATTGAACATTAAACTTCCAAACCTTAGATCAGACAGGCTGATTTTTAAAATCATTCAAAACTTGATTATGAAAGCTAGTCAATCATTCATAACTCACCTATGTAAGATCCTATTGGTAGTTAATTAATGCAAAATCCTTAATATATGTAAAAAATTTTAATTATGTGTGTCGATAGACAAGAGATTCCTTTTGCCAAAACAACCCGTCACTAATGATTAGATGCCACTAAACTCTTCATCAAAACCTAAGAAGAAACATCTGTTCACCAAGACATTCCCAGGAAACCATCTTTAGTGAGCTCAGTGGGAGGGCAGAGCACGGTTTTCTGCTTAACCAGTGAATTTTATATCTGCCAGATTAAACTGTTTTCATTCTCTTTGTGAAGACTATTTTATGTGATAAAATAATAGCACTCCTTCCTGCCATTTCTAGGATAGATGATAGCAGCTGTTAATAAAATGATTTGCAAACCACAAGTACCGGATTTAGTAAATGCTCAGCAAGTCTGTCATCCGCAACCTTTCTGATTATTAATAAATGCAAGCTGGTATAGACTAGAACCTTGCCTCCCACCATTCAGTTAACCTTGTTATATTAAGCTTCTTGGCTGGGTCACACCAAACTTACTATAAACATCTCTTATTGGAACAATTCCTAAAATAGCAGAGTGACACATGCTTCTGAAAACTGTTCTTCTGTCTCACTTCTTGTTATATGAAGTTGGTTTTCTTCTCAGAGAAGAGGAGAAGACCTACAATGAAACTCTAAGAATTCAGGTGCCCCCAAGATTCTTACAGTCTATAAAACTACATTACCACGTTTCACTAACGCACATTCCAAACGACTGAGCCTGAAAACGACAGGGCTAATTTAAACTTCCAAAAGCTCCACTGAAAACAATTTGAGATTTGCCTGTGGTGATGGCAACATATCTGGGGAATAAATCTAACTTTATCATTCTCAGCTACCCATCTTTTTTCCCTATTTGTAGAGTTTTTCTTTCCAGATTTGTTTCAAGTTTTCAGTTAACTCCGTCGAACCTCTAATATAGACCGATTGGAGGTTTGTCCCTTTTGCCACAAGCATTTTGAGGTTGAGGGACAACAGAACAGCCTACATCTGATATTGCTTTTCCCTGGTTAGGGCGGTACTTTCTTAGCATTCGATGACTAAAGGCCAGCATCAGCCAAAGTCTAATTATTTAGTGGGGGAGAACTCACCACTGTGTTTTTGCTTGACTTTCCCAGCGCTCCAAGAACCATCTGAGAACTGGGAAGAGAGAGTGGAGACCTACAGGTCAGATGATGTGGGTGGAGCTCTTTTCTACAGAGTGGTTTGGGCTGGGGTAAAAGAAGCTGGAGAAGAGAGCCGCTGATGCACTGCACCTGCCTAGGTTGGAATTAAGATACTAATCACAGTAGCAGTGCCGGGAAAGATGCGTAGGAAGGATGAGGATGACAGGCACCATTTTGGTGTGCTCCCCACCACAGCAATAACAGAAAAATAGTCCAGGCGTAGTGTCTCTCACCTGTAATCCCAGCACTTTGGGAGGCTGAGGTGGGAGGATCACTTGAGCCCAGGAGTTTAAAACTAGCCTGGGCAACATGGTGAGACCCCTGTCGCTAAAAAAAGCAACACACTAAATCTCACCCTGAATATACTCTCTAATCAGATGAAGGAAAATTATTTTTAAGTTAAATCTCATACTTTTTTTTTTTTTTTTTTTGGGAATGGAGTCTTGTTTTGTTGCCCAAGCTTGAGTGCAGTGGCATGATCTCAGCTCACTGCAACCTCTGCCTACTGAGCTCAAGCCACTCCCTCACCTCAGCCTCCCAAGTAAGTGGGATGACAGGGGCATGCCACCACAGCCAGCTAATTTTTGCATTTTTTGTAGAGACAGGGTTTTGTTATGTTGCCCAGCCTGGTCTCAAGCTCCTGAGCTCAATCTACCTGCCTCATTCTCCCAAGGTGCTGGGATCACAGGTGTGAGCCACTGTGCCTAGCCCGGTCATCATCATTTCTATCACCAGGTGAGAGCAAAGGGGAGTCAAATACTGGGGAATAAGAACTGGGGCTCTGAGTTTAAATAACCTGAGTTCAAATCCCAGTTCTGCTGCTTACTAGCTTTGTGATTTTGGACAAATTATTTAACTATATGTGCTTCAGTTTCTTCAACTGTAAAATTGCATCAATATCATGCAATGACCAGCTGGGTGTGCTGCAGGGATTAAATGAGATAATACACAGATGGCCCTCAGAACCATGTAGCACATTCTGAGCTCTCAGTCATGTTGTTATGATGCACTTTCTGAAACTCCTTTAACTTATCCAATACTAGATGTCCTCTTAAAGCACCAAATAGCACCTAGAAAGAAATGACCACGTAACCTGCTCCTCTCATTAGATTTGCTGTGTTTAATTTCCCATGAAATAACCTATTATAACATCCATGCTTGCGATCTGCTTATCAATCCACAGATACTGAAACTAGCAACACCCAGAGACATTTCCCTCCCAGTCATAAAGGAAGCCAGCAGCAGAGCCAGAAATAATATTCAAATTCTGGATCCACTAGACCACATCGCCTGTCTGACAAATTACGCGCTTACTTCCTGCTTCAGGTGAGTCTATTATACCTGATGTTTCTCAGAAAAGTGAAAGGAATAACCTGAACAATAAATTCCAACGGACCCGTAATGAATTGCATTAACATGTTATTTCATTACTTATGTAATATTACCTCCTGACAGTTCTAATAAGGTACCCACAATGCTGGGTTCTCTGCCCACTGGGAGCAAACAAGGGAACGTGCAGACACTGGACAGCATACGATGGATGTCTGCAACTCTTGTACCTACCCCGAACACCGCCAGAAATATGCCGTCTCTACTGAAACAGCTTTTCCAACCCTGAGCACCTTTAGTGGACACGGAAAAGAGTGTAAAGGGGTCAGATGCAGACTTTACAAAAAGAAACCCTAGATGGAGATTCATGTTCGGTTATATACTGCAGGAAGGGTTCATAACAACATAGTCATTTACTTGCCAAGTAATCTGAAAGCAACTAATTAGAGAACCTGTAAGGGATGCCAATCCCAGTTTTCAAAATGGCGTTTTAAGGAAATTAAATCTTATCATGTAAATAGGTCAAGAAATCCGTTTAAATAACATCTGCTTCTCTCTAGGTAATCTACAATGTTGTTAGACTATCAGGCCAGTAGTTTTAAATACGTGTTGGAGCTCCAGGATTAATCTCTGGTTGATCCGAGGGAGTCACTTTGTCTAACCAAATATAAATGAGGTGGGAGGTATACGGTTGAGAGGCACTATTAGAAGAAAGGGGCCAGGTGCAGTGGCTCATGCCTGTAATCCCAAGTCTTTGAGAGGCCCAGGCAGGTGGATCGCTTGATCCTACGAGTTTGAGACCAATCTGGGCAACATAGAGAAACCCCATCTCTACCAAAAATACAAAATTAGCCGGGCGTGATGGCGCATGCCTGTAAACCCAGCTACTCAGGAGGCTGAGGCAGGAGAATCACTTGAATCCAGAAGGCGGAGGTTGCAGTGAGCCAAGTCATTGCACTCCAGTCTGGGCAAAAAGAGTGAAACTCCATCTCAAATAAAATAAAATAAAATAGTAAAAAATAAATTAGCCAGGCATGGTGGCACACACCTGTAGTCCCAGCTGCTTGGGAGGCTGAAGTGGGAGGATCAGGCTTGAGCCTGGTAAATTGAGGCTGCAGTGAGCCAATCGAGATTGCACCACTGCGCTCCAACTCCAGCCTGGGTGACAGAGCAACACCCCGTCTCAAAAACAACAATAACAAAAACAAACAAGCAAACAAAGGAAAGAAAAGAAGAAAACCAGATAATGGAATCCTTCTCCTCCAGTATATGCATGGCCAAACATAACTTTTATTTTTCAAAACCCACTCTCTGTAAAATGCACTATTTATTTCTCATAATATATTCTTTAATGTGCTTATATTCTAGGTGTCATTGTCTTTAAATTGCCTTTTTAATGGATTGTTATTATTATTTGAGACAGATTCTGGCTCTGTTGCTCAAGCTGGAGTGCAGTGGTGTGATCTTGGCTCACTGCAACATCTGCCTCCCTGGTTCAGGTAATTCTCATGCCTCAGCCTCCCAAGTAAGTGGAACTACAGGTGTGCGCCACCATGCCCAGCTAATTTTTGTATTTTTAGTAGAGACAGAGTTTCACTATGTTGCCCAGGCTGGTCTCGAACTCCTCAAGTGATCCACCTGCCTCAGCTTCCCAAAGTGCCTGTGCCTGGCCTTTTAATTGGACTTTAATGAGCAAATGCAGTGTCTTCAGAAAGCCTTTTATTTTTCTTTTAATCAGCCTATGTAATGCTATAACAGTTTTCATATAAAGATGCTGTCTCGGAAAGAAAAGAATTAGGAATTTGAATGATCTATGGCTTCCATTCCAAAAAGGAGTACCTCAGAAGTAATTACTTTGAAAGACAAAGTGATAATATTTTTTTGGAGAAAGGGGGGAATGAAGCAAGGCCCTGAATGTATTACCAAGATGCATATTACACTGAATGAAATCATCCGTTGCCCTTCCAGATCTACCCCGTGGATGCAGAGCAAGAGCAACCCATCTTTGTTCAGCGTCCCAGGAGACCGGCCTCTATTGACAGCATCAGTCTGGCTCCTTTGCCCTCTGATTTCCCATTGAATGTGACCAGTGGGAGGCCCCAGCAGATGGAAGGCCAGGAGGAGGAAGGGCCTGCAGCGTTTGTTCTCCTGGTTCCCACCCTGCCAGGCCTCTGTCTGACAGTACCTCACACTTTTCCACAGCTCCTGTCAGGTGGCCTCTCCTAAAGTGACAGTGCTCACTTGGTTCTGTAAGTGTTTTCTCCATTGCCTCTTGCCAGGGAAGGTAATGGCTTCCTAAAGCCAGATGCCAGCACCTGAGGGTGTGCACCACCCCGTGCTGTTTCCCTTAACCCTGCCTATACCTTCAAGAATTGAAAATCCTTGCAGCCTCCCTTTTTTAAAAAAGGTACTATCGATTTCCTAAAGGACCATGAGTGATATACACTCAGAGATTCTTTTGTCATGTTACTTTCCTTATCTCAATATGGTTATTATCCACATTATACAAAGAACATAATACCTACCTTAAATTTTTAATATTTTGTCTTTATTCTTCAACTCTGTGTAGCATTTCCTTCTGGTTAAGAACATGCAGATAATCTAAATAAACAGATTTGACTAAAAGAAAAAAAACTCTCCAAACTTTCATGTAATTTTTTTTTTCTTTTTTTTTTTTTTGAGTTGAGAATCTCACTCTGTCACCCAGGCTATAGGTGCAGTCGCAGCTCACTGCAGCCTCGACCTCCTGGGTTCAAGCCCAATCCTCTCACCTCAGCCTCCCGAGTAGCTGGGACTATAGCCTTGCTACATCTAGCTAATTTTTGTATTTTTAGTAGAGACGGGGTTTCACCATGTTGCCCAGGCTGGTCTCAAACTCCTGAGCTCAAGAGTCTACCTGCCTTGGCCTCCCAAAGTGTTGAGATTACAGTTGTGAGCCACCAAATCTGACTAGTTTTAAAAGTTTGCTAGCTGATGGCAAATTGGTTTCCATAGAGGTTGTACCAATTTACAGTCTCACCAACAAACTGTGAGTCTGTTTGTTTCCCCACACCCTCACGAACACAATATGTTGGTCTTTGCCAATCTGATAGGTGAAATATAGTATCTCATTATTTTAACATGCATTCCTCGAGGGGCGTGGTGACGCACACCTGTAATCCCAGCATTTAGGGAGGCAGAGGCAGGAGGATAGCTTGAGTTCAAGACCTGCCTGGACAATATAGTGAGACCCCCCAATACTCCACAAAAAGGATAAAAAAAAAGACCAAAAAAAAGTGTAATTTGCAATTTCTCTCCTTACAAATATGGTTTCATGTGTTGAAAGCCATTTGTATTTCCATTTCGATGTTTTATTTGTTTGTATGCTTTGGTCATTTTTCAGTGGGGCTTGATTTTATCAATACACAAAAGCTCTTTATATATTACAAGACTTAGTTCCTTGTAGGATGTGTTACAAATACATTTTTACCAGGGGTTTTTTGTATTTTTTGTTTATGGTGTTTTGCCACACAGATTTTAAAATATACAGTCAAATTTCAATCTTCTTTCATATACCTTCTGAGTTTGTGTTAGCCTTAGAAAAGCTTTCCTGACTCCAAAATCAAAAGCTTTCCTGACTCCAAAATCACAAAGACATTCTCCTCTGTTTTTCTCTAGTGTCTTTGATTTAATACATTTGGAATTTATCTTTGTATAGAGAGATGAAACTATACCTTCATTATTTTTCAGATGGCCACCCAATTTTCCCCAGGAAATTACCCTACAGATATACTTGCACATATTTACAAAGAAAAATGTAAAAATACACTTAATTTACTAATGTTTGTAATGGCAAAATATTTAAAATAACCTTACCGTCTATCAACAGAGGACTGGTTACATAAATTTCTGTTTATTTACACAGTGGAATAAAACAGAGCTGTTTAAAAGAAAGATGTTCTATAAGTGCTGACGTGGAATCCCAAAATGATGGGCTTGTTTATAAATTAACCCTAAGCTGAAGAGTGGCACTTACAGCATTTCTGATTGAAAACACAAAACAGAAAACACATACAATACAAACACAAAACATAACAGACACACACATAAATGCAGAAGAAACTGGACACAATTATAACCTTGAAAGAGAAAATTGAGGAACTAGAGGACCTGGGGTAGAAGAAAGAGTTAATTATTTCTGTATATTTTTGTACCATATTCATGTACAGGATCATCTATTTAAATTCACAAATAAGGAAAAGAAAAATATAGATTTTTTAAAACTGAAGGTATTATGTTTATGTCTGGGTGGCTGATTCATGATCACACAATACAGATTTGTAAGATAATGTCATTTACAGTATTGAAGCCTGCCCATTAGTTCAGCAAAAGTCTTCATATGTGTGAAAATATGGATAAGTAGCACCCTCTGCTGGTAACTAGTTGGAAGTCATTAATAAACCTACCTATGATTTATCTTATTCTCAATTTTGTGATTACTGGTTCGTGAGCTCCAATTGTGTATCATGAGAATTTTTTTTTTTTTTTTTAAAAAGAAAGCCAGGCACAGTGGCTCATGCCTGTAATCCCAGCACTTTGGAAAGCCGAGGCAGGTGGATCGCTTGAGCTCAGGAGTTCAAGATCAGCCTGTGCAACATGGTGAAAACCCCACCTCTACTAAAAATACAAAAATTAGCCAGGCATGGTGGGTGCATGCCTGTAGTCCCAGCTACTCAGGAGGCTGAGGTGGGAGGATTGCTTGAGCCAGAGGAGGTCAAGGCTGCAGTGAGCTGTGATCATGTCACTGTACTTGAGCCTGGGTGACAGAGTGAGGCCCTGCCTAAAAAAAAAAAAAAAGAATGATAATATTCGGTATCATAATATTTAAAATGTCACTGTGGGGACTTTTTTAAGTTACAAAAATCACACATTTTAGTCACAGTCCGCAATTCCAGTGCCTTAACTCTTGTCTGGGTGCTGAACTGTATTTTGATGATGTGGGATCATTGAGGATAAAATAAGAACTTTTTAACAATAGTTGCAACTTACAATTGTCACCAATGTGTATCAAAGTAAGCATTATTGTATGTGTTTGCCTTGTCTGTCTGCATATTTTCATGATGCCCATCACCATTATAATTCATTCATTCAACAAATACTGAGTACTTGGTAGTAACAGGCATGTTGTGGTGCTAAGGATAAACAGTGAACAAAACAGACAAACTTCCTGCTCTCATACAGCTTACTTTTTACAGGGGGAGACAGAAAATTAACATAGTAGGCCAAAAAATATAGCTTGTTATGGGCTGATAAATGCCAAAGGAAAAAAAAAAAAAATACAAAGAATGCATTTGGTGGGAGGTTTGCAGTTGTAGACAGGGTAGCCCAGGAAGGGATCTGCAGGAGGCACATTTGAATAAAGACCTGAGGAAGTGAAGGAACTGGGCAGAGGACATCTGAGGAAATGTATTCAGGCAGAAGGAAGGGCAGATGCAAAGGACCTGAGGTGCAAGTGTGCCTGACATGGCCAAGAAACGGCGAGGAGGTCAGCGTGGCTAGAGTGACCTGAATACAGAAGAGAGTGGCAGGAAATGAGGGCGGAGCACTAATGCCAGGGGAAAATTATACAGGATCTTAAGGTTATAGGACATTGGCCTTTGCTCTAAGGGAGATGGGATACCTCTGGAGAATTTTAAGCAGAAAAGAATTGTGCTCTGAATAAACGAATAAACTGAAGAGAGTCTGAAGAGAGTTAATGGCAGAAATAGCGAGACAAGTTAGACGTTTACAGCAATAATCCAGGGCTAGGCACAGTGGTTCATGCCTGTAATCCCAACATTTTGGAGGCCAAGGTAGGAGAATCATTTGAGCCCAGGAGTTTGAGACCAGCCTGGGCAACATAGTGAGACCCCATCTCTGCAAAAACTAAAAATAAAAAATGTAGCTGGGCATGGTGGCATGCACCTGTAGTCCCAGTTACTTAGGAGGTTAACGAGGGAGGATCGCTTGAGTCTGGGGGGTCGAGGCTGCAATGAGCCATGATTGTGTCACTGCACTCCAGCCTGGTTGACAGCCCTATCTCAAACAAACAAACCCAAAAAACTTCACAATAATTCTAGAGGAGAAATGATGACAATAAATTGTAGATAGATAGAGAGATAGATAAAGAGGTAGACTGTTAGATGAGACAGAATATGCCAGCAGACCAAATGTGGGTGTGAGAGTAAGAGAGTAATAAATAATGCCTTCAAGATTTTGACCTGAGCAACTGGAAAAATGTAGCTGCCATTGATTGAGATGGTTTAGGGAACAGGAGGAATACCAGGAGCTGTTTCAGATGTGAAGTGTGAGATGCTATTAAGGCCAGGCATGGTGGCTCAAGCCTATAATCCTAGTACTTTGGGAGACCAAGGTGGGCGGATCACTTGACCTCAGGTTTGAGACCAGACTGGGCAACATAGTGAGACCTTGTCTCTATTCACTTCAAAAAAAAAAAAAAGAGGCTATTAAATATTCAGGTGAATGAAAAGCCCCTTAGGGTAGCTTTTTACCCTAATTCACTCAGAGCAATTTGTTTTTCTTTGTTTTAATTGAGAAGTCAAAACTGCATGCATTTGTGGTGTACACCATGGGGTTTTGATATACGTACGTATTGTGAAGTGACTACATCAAGCTATTTACCATATGCATTATTTCACATGCTTATCATTTTTGTGTGTATGACTAGAACACCTAAAATCTACTGTCTTTAGCAATTTTTAAGAATACAACATATTGTTGTTAAATATAGTCACCATGATATACAATAGATCTCTCAAACTTATTTCTTCTGAAATGTTATCCCCTTTGACCAATACCTCCCCCAATCCTCCCACCAAACCCAGAAGTTCTTTATTGTCCTATTTTAGGTATTAATCTTGCACATAAAATGCATTTGTAGGCCAGGCATGGTGACTCACACCTGTAATCTCAGTACTTTGGGAGGCCGAGGTGGGAGGATTGCTTGAGCTCAGGAGTTTAAGACCAGCCTGGACAATACAGCGAGATCTCATCTCTAAAAAATAATAAAATAAAATAAAAATAAAATGCATTTGTATAAAGTATAAAATCAAAAAAATGAAGTAGAAATGTCAAATAGGCACTTAGATATATGTCTAGATTCAAGAGAGAGGTTTGGGTTGAAGATAAAAATCTGGGAGTCCTGAGCCTACTGGTGGCACATCAAGCTGTTAGAGCTCTTGAGATCACCCAGGGTGTAAAGGCAGACAGAGAAGAGAAGTCCAGGGCTGAGCCCTACTGCACATCAGCGCTTACCAGTCTGAATGATGGCATGAGGAGGAACTAGCAAGAGACTGAAAAGGAACAACAGAAAGGTAGGTGGAAAATCAGGTGAGTGCGGTGTCCTGGAAGCCAAGTGGACAAAGTGTTTCAAGGAGAAGAAAGTAATTGGTTGCTGATAGGATAAGTAAAATGAGGACTATGAAACAATCTTGGATTAGTAATGAAGGAGGAGGTAACTGGTGATCTTGATGAAAGTAATTTCATTATAATTTGTTCAAAAGTGAATCGGGGGAGAGAAATGAGAAACTGCAAAGATAGACACTGCTTTTTAAGAGTTGGCCATGGGCCAGGCACGGTGGCTTACGCCTATAATCCCAGCACTTTAGGAGGCCGAGGCAGGCGAATCATCTCAAGTCAGGAGTTCGAGACCAGCCTGGACAACATGGTGAAACCCTGTCTCTACTACAAATACAAATTAGCTGGGCGTGGTGGCTCATGCCTGCAATCCCAGCTACCTGGGAGGCTGAGGCAGGAGAATCGCTCGAACCTGGGAGGCAGAGGTTGCAGTGACTGAAAATTGTGCCATTACACTCCAGTCTGAGCAATAAGGGCAAAACTCTGTATCAAAAAAAAAAAAAAAAAAAAAAAAAAATTGCTGTGAAAGGAAAGAAAGAAATGGACACTAGCAGACAGAGAAGTGGAGTTAATGGAGTTTTAGTTGGGAGAAATAACCGCATGTCTGCATGTTTATGGGAATTATCCAATCAGGAGGGGGAAACTGAGGATGCAGAAGAGAGAGATGAGAATGGCAGAACTTGTCCGTGAGCATGAGTCAGGGAATGCCTCTTAGTGCACAGGTGACAGGACTTCACCAGCAGCAGAGACAGGTGATTCCCAGGAAGAAGGGAAGGTCCGAGTGTGGGCACAGGTGCAGACAGGCAGGCATAGGTGAGGGAGGTGTGGATGATTTCTTCCGATCGCTTCAACGATCTCAGCAAAGCTGTAGGGAGGAAGTGTTAAACAAGGGAGAGGAGAAAGTATGAAATAATCTAGGACAGAAGGTGAGAGAGAAGGGATTAGGGAAACACTGTACAATTGTTGGGCAGCATGAAAGACTGCATGAAAATTCATGGCCCCAAATTTAACAGGAGACCAGCTAGCACAGTTATATGTCTTTTAACTGCATGGCTGCAGGCACGGAGCAGGCGGAGAGTTGCAGTTAACTAGGGTTGTGATCTATCCAAGCAAGTATGATGTGAGAAGAAGGGCTTAGTAGAGTTGAATGTATGCAAAGCAGTGACTCTACTGATGGCCATAGGATATAAACTAGGTAGGGAGAAAACAAATGACACAAGGGTGGGGATGATGGACATTATAATAGTAATAAAGTCATTGGATTAAAGATTCTGGTAAGATAGAAGGCTGGTGAATTTGAGATACTACAAGGAGTGAGCTGGAAAGTTAGCAGGTGTTTGTCAAAGTGTGGAATACAGCATTTGAGATAGGACAGGGCTGCAGCTATTAGCAATAAAGTTAAGGGGGTTTATGGCAGTATCCATGTGGTGCTAATTCTGTAGGCATGCAGAAAGCAAGAGTTGCAGAGGCTGTGGAGTGAATGGCTGTATGCGCACTCTACTTATCTCTGCTGGTTGCCATTTCTTTCCTTTCTTTCACAGCAAACTCTTTTTGAGAGAGAGAGAGAGAGAGTCTCTATCGCTCAGGCTGGAGTGCAGTGGTGCGATCTTGGCTCACTGCAAACTCCGCCTCCTGAATTCAAGCGATTCTTCTGTCTCAGCCTCGAGAGTAGCTGGGATTACAGGGGTGCACCACCATGCCCAGCTAACTTTTGTATTTTTAGTAGGGACAGTGTTTCACCACATTGGCAAGGCTGATCTTGAACCCCTGACCTCAGGTGATCCGCCCGCCTCGTCCTCCCAAAGTGCTGGGATGACAGGCGTTACCCGGCCCAGTGAACTCTTAAAAAGCAGTGTCTGTATTCACAGTCTCTAATTTCTCTCCACCCATTCACTTTAGAACATTATAGTGAAATTGCTGTCATCAAGATCACCAATTGCCTCATTTATTATTATATAAATCCAAGGTCATTTAATAGTCCTCATTTTACTTGTATCCATAGTGTATGTTCTTTCTCCAAGAGGGGGCCTCATAAGGCATCTAGTGACTGAACTATGTGATTTAGGTGCACTGTTTATACATCCGTGTCGTGTGTACTTTTGAAAATAGTTACTTGGGTGGTTCGTGTGTCCACATTACATACTAGAATACCAAATAGAATGCATACTAGTATTTTTCAAATGAAAGAGGTATTTCATTCTTCCCAAATGTGCAATCGTAAGTGCTTGAACTAGAGCCCTAGTTAGTTTGTAAGACAAACGTGTTTTTATTTTTCCTGCCTGGTAAGTAAGAATTAGTGTTACACAAGTATTGCATTTACTTTCTTATTTTTTACAATGTGCAAAATGGAATTACTTAATCGCCATGACTTTTTCCCCATAAAACTACTCACAAAGTAACTAGCACAAAGAGTTGTATAATAAATCAAGCACCCTACATAAAATCTAGATATTTTCTACATACCAAAATTAACAGACTTGCCTTTGTCATTTTTATGGAAGAGAGGAAATTCACCAGAGAAGAACTTCTAGTCCTGAATATATGGATTTGGAAATCAGACGCCCAGGGTGAAGTTTTTATAATGGAAGGATCCTACTACTGTAATATATATCAGCACCATGTAGGTTATGAGAGGAAGACAGCACTGCTTATACCTGCATTAAAATTCTTTCTTCCAATTTGCATGTCCATTGTCTACAATGTATTACTAGGACAACTTTGCTGGGTGTCATTCCCTGACAGTCAACAGGGCATTTTTATCAGCAACGACCAAAGGATGCTGGGGACTTTTTTTTCCTTTTCTTTTTCTTTTTAGACAAAGTCTTACTGTGTTACCCAGGTTGAAGTGGGGTGGCATGATCTCGGCTCACTCCAACCTCCACCTCTCCAGTTCAAGCAATTCTCCTGCCTCAACCTCCCAAGTAGCTAGGACTACAGGCACCCACCACCACACCCCGCTAATTTTTTTTTTTTTGTATTTTTAGTAGAGATGGGTTTTCACTATGTTGGCCAGGCTGGTCTTGAACTCTTGACCTCGTGATCTGCCTGCCTCAACCTCTCAAAGTGCTGGGATTATAGGCATGAGCCACCGCACCCAGCCAGACTTATGTTTTTTACTGATCAGGCCAGACAGTGCCCAGAGTAAAGACACCAGGAATCTCTTGGTTTCATCTCTAGGGGCAGAACTGGGGTGCAGTGTATTAGGCTCTGCTGAGACTCCCAGGTGCCTTCTTTCTTCACACCATTCTAAATGCCAGATATAGGCATGTGGAAGTCACTATGGAAAGGAAGATAAATAAAACAAAGCAGCCTATGACTTTCATTTTTTGTTTGTGAAAAATTGCAATAATAGATTTTATTTTATCTTGAAGGAGGGCCATATGGATCAAACTGTTGGTGAGTTTATTTCTCTTGAGTAAATCAGTTGGGGTGGAAATGTCAGAACATACAGCATCACAAAAGAGCATGGTGGATATATCCGTTGTATCTATTACTTGAGCTATATACCTCCTTTGAAAAGTGCCCTTCCCTGCCGATAGAGGCAGATTTCCTCATAGCCTGCTAGTTGTTCTGAGTAGGAATAGGGTGCTATGTTGGCATGTGCAAAGTTCATGCATCGGAAATTTAATCCCCAATGCAACAATATTAGGAGATGAGAACTTTAAGAGGTAATTAGGTCATGAAGGCTCTGCCTTCATGAATGAATTGATGTCATTATCACATGAGTGTGTTAGTCATCATGGAAGTGGGCTCCTGATAAGTTCAGTTTTCTTCTTCTCTTGGTCTAGTGTGCTTGCTTCCACCTTCCCCACTTCTGCCATGGGATGTCCTTCATGAGATACAGCACCATGTTCTTGAACTTCCCAGCCTCCAGAAACGTGAGCCAAATAAACTTCTTTTCTTTATAAATTATCCTGGTATTTAAATATTCTGGTATTTTATTTTAGCAACAGAACATGAACTAAGACAGAAAATTAGTACCGAGGGTGGAGTTGTTACTATAACAATTACCTGAAAATGTGGAAGCAGCTTTGGAACTAGGTAGTGAGTAGAGGCTGAAAGAATTTAGAGAAGCAGGCTAGAAAAAGCCTAGATTGCCATGAATAAAACACTAAGGAACATTCTAGTGAGGGCTCAGAAGATCCCAGAACTCAGGAAAGTCTGAATCTTCATAGAGCTTACCTAAGTGTTGATAGAATGTTGATAGAAATACGGACAGTAAAGGCCATTCTGATGACATCTCAGGTGGAAATGAGGAAAAAGGTATTGAAAACTGGAGTAGGGTCATCTTTGTTATACCATTGCTAGGACTTTAGGTAAATTGTGTTGATGTCCTAAGGCCCTTTGAAATGTAAAATTTAAAGAGCAATGAAGTCGGATACTTGGCAGAAGCTAAAATGATTACCATGGATTGAAGGAAGCCAGGTGCTATTCATAAACAATGGGAGAAAGATCCCAAAGGCATTTAGAGTTCTTTGAGGTTGCCCCTCCCTTCACAGGCCTAGGGCTCTAGGAAGGTAGAGTTGGTTCAGGTGATGGGCCAGGGGCCTCCTGCACAGGCTCATTGCCCAGAGCCACCTTGGGTTTCTGTTCCCTGCATTCCATCTAAGCACCCCTTGGTGGCCCCAGTGGTGGCTCAAGCAGCTTCAGGTGCTGCTTGACTTAGTACTCTGGGAGGTATAAGACTTAAGCCTTGGTAGCATTCAGGCACGCAGAATGCAAAAGCTGTGGAAGCATGGCTTCCTCCACCTAAATTTCAAAAGATGCCATAGACCTCCTGGAAGCCCAGGCAGAAACCTGCCACAGGGATGGAGCTACCACAAAGAGCTCCTACTACAGCAATGCCAAGCAGAAATGTGGGGTTGGAAATGCCACAGAGAGTCCCCACCAAGACAATATCTAGTGGAGTTAAGGAAGTGGGGCTACCTCCAAGACCACAGAACTGTAGAGCCAGCAGCATGCAATTCCAGCCTGTGAGAGCTGAAGCATGGCTGAGCACAGAAATGCTATAGGAGTGGGACTGGCAGAGGTCTCAGGGGCTCAACTCCTCCCCAGTGTGCCCAGGATGCAGGACATGGAGTCAAGGGAGATTATTCTCCAGCTTTAAGACTTTTTTTTTTTTTTTTTTTTTTTTAAGAAACAAGTTCTCACTATGGTGCCTAGGGTGGAGTTAGTGGCTGTTCACAAGTATGATCACAGTGCACTACAGACTTGAACTCATGACTTCAAGCAATACTCCTGACTCAGCCTCCTAAGTAGCTGGGATTATAGGCACACACCACCACACCTAGCTTAGCTTTAAAACTTACTGTTGTTTTCCCTTATAGGTTTTGGACTTACTTGGGACCAGTTACCCCTTTGTTCTTGCCTATTTTTCTCTTTTAGAATGGAAATGTCTATTTTATGCCTGTCTTACCTTTTTGAAAGTAGATAACTTGTTTTGATTTCACAAACTCACAGTTGGAGGAGGAGTTTGCCTTGGGATGAATTGTGTCTCAGATTTTACTCATATCTGATTTAGATGAGACTCTAGACTTTGAACTTCTGAGTTGGTGCAGGAATGAGTTAAGACTTTTGGGATGATTGAATGCAATTTGCACTGTGAGAAGGACATGAGTTTTGAGGATCAGGGGCCGAAAGCTGTGGTTTGAGTATGTCCCCTAAAGTTCACATGTTGGAAACCTATCCCCAGTGCAGCAATATTGGGAGGTGGGAACTTCAGGAGGTGATTAGGTAATGAGAACTCCACCTTCATGAATGCATTAATGCTATTATCACAGGAGTAAGTTAGTTATGATGGGACTGGGCTCCTGGTAAGTCCCCATCTTTTCTTTGTCTAGTGCACTTGCTTCTGCCTTCTGCCAGGATGACATTCACCAGATAATAATGCCGTGCTCTTGGACTTCCCAGTCTCCAGAACCATGGCCAAATAAGCTTCTTTTCTTTATAAATTATCAAGTTTGTGGTATTCTGTTACAGCAACAAAAAACAGACTAAGATACAGGGAATAGGTAACATAAAGATTCTTCTTAATAAATTTAAATTTAGTTTTCAGTGAGCTTTTTCAACTTTTTGTCTCTGTTCTTGCACCTGTCCACCCCTGCCCATAATGGCCTTTTAACAGAATTTGATTCACTCCATCTGCCATAATGGACTGTGAGGAGCAGCATAGCAGGGGTTAAGAGCATGAACTCAAAATCTAGATTGCCTAGGTTTTCCTCCAAACTTTGCCTTTGGTCAAGTGATTTAACCTCTCTATCTGTAAAATGGTGATCTAATAGGATCAAAGTTAGTATAAAATGAATTGCTGTATGTAAAATACATAGAACACTGCTTAGCACTACCACGTACTCTGAGGTGTTAGCTATATTATTGCCAAAAACATATCAGACACTGAATAGTTTCTCTATGTCTTACCCATTTTTATTATCTACTAATGTGAAGCAAATTGCCCCAAGATTTAGAGATCTAGATAAATAAACACTCATACTCTCAGTTTCTGTGGCTTAAAAATCTGGTACTGTTTAGCTAAATGGTTCTGTTTCCAAGATCACTCCCATGATTATTGGCAGGTCTCAATCCCTTTCTACACGGGCATCTCTGCAGGGTTACCTCACAGTTTGGCAGTTGGCTTCCCCCAGGATGAATGCTCCAAGAGAAGGAGACAGAAAAAGAGAGAGAAGAGGGGAGAGAAAGAAAGAGTGTGCAAGAATAGCAACAGTCTTTTAAAACCTAATTTTGGAAGTGACATTTTCATCACTCTGCTACATTCTATTCATTATGATCAAGTCACTAAATTCAGCCCACACTTAAAAGAAGAGATTACACAAAGACAGGCATCTTTGGGGCCAACCCACCCTACCATAGATTGTGACCTGATTTAGGGAGTGTACCTAAATTATTTTACCTATACATGTGTAGAGAGAGAATAGTATTTTCACCAGTGAGAGTCAGTTTTCAGCATCTACCCTCCTAATAATATACAGACACTAGTTCTGCCAATAAAACCCATTTTTTGACATTCAATATGCTAATTAACCAAAGCCTGGTTGGTGGAGGGGATCGGATAATGGAGAACCTTGCAGGAATCATCTGGGCCTGGCCTCTTCTGTGTGGTGTTAGATGACCATGTTGGAACACATCCTTGATGGCAGGTCAGCTGGTTGCCCCTAGAGTTATAGCTTAAACTAATTGGCATGTATATAATGATATGCCAACGACACTAAAATTTTTAAAGTAATTTACAGCTGGGCACGGTGGCTCACACCTGTACTTCTAGCACTTTCCAAGGCTGAGGCAAGAGACAGGATTGCTTAGGCCCAGGAGTTTGAGACCAGCCTGGGCAACATTGGGCAACCCCGAGGGACTAAGTGGCTCATGCCTGTAATCCCAGCACTTTGGGAAGCCAAGGCGGGTGGATCACTTGCAGTCAGGAGTTCAAGACCAGCCTGGCCAAAATGGTGAAATCCTGTCTCTCCTAAAAATACAAAAATTAGCTGAGAGTGGTGGCAGGTGCCTGTAATCTCAGCTACTCAGGAGGCTCAGGCAGGAGAACTGCTTGAACCCGGGAGGTGGAGGTTGTAGTGAGCCTAGATCATGCCACTGCACTCCAGCCTGAGTGACAGAATAAGATGCTGTCTCAAAAACAAAACAAAAACTAAAACAAACAAACAAAAAACCTTGGGTGACCCCACCTCTGCAAAAAAAATATTTTTAATTAGCCAGGTATGATGGTACATGCCTGTGGTCTCAGCTACTAGGGAGGCTGAAGTGGGAGGATTGCTTGAGGCCAGGAGGTTGAGGCTTTAGTGAGCAGTGCTTGTGACACTACATTCCAGCCTGGGCAACAGTGTGAGACTGTCTCAAAATACATGCATACATACATACATACATAGCAGACTATATAATGCCTTCCTCTATGATTTTCTGTAGGTCCTACCAACTCTGAAAACCTCCTCTCATTTTGAAAATATATGACTATGAATAAAAGAATAAATGAAGGATATAATAAAAAGAAAATGGTTGAACTTGCCTATTTTTCTAACTTACATGAGTCTCAAAATAGAAAATCCAGACAAGTGGCATGTCTATGTTGAATCCCACTGCATAGTGATTGAAAGCTGAGAAAGTATTTTGTTGACTTAATAAAGCCCTCTCTGGCAGTTCAAAAGGCTGTTGTGGCATTTCTGCTTCACAGACTTCAGAGAAGTTGATCTTCCATCAACACCGAAGTGCAACTGAAAGAAAGGGAGCATCCGAAACTGATGACATAAGAACAGTACAAAAATTATCTTTAAATTTTAAAATGGAGGTTTTAAGTGAATAAAAACAAATCATATACACTATTATCTCAAATATATAGACCACAGGAAGAAAACCCCCAAAAACATTAGTAACAAAGAACGTTCTGAGTAGTGAAATTGTGGATAATATTTTAAACTTTTCTTCAACTTCTGAAATTTCCAAATTTCCAAAATAAAGCCTTTTTGGGATGTGCGTGTGTGTGTGTGTGTCCACATACCCATGCTTTAAGTAGCGTTCTTCCATATTGAATTTTTAGTGTGAATGCAGAAAGTTCATTCTAGAAAGCTAAAAAGGCAGAATTCAGCTATCCTTGAACAATAAAGAGGTTAACATCTGCATTAATCAGCCCCGATTGCCATCACAAATACCTCAGTCTGGGCAGCTTAAACAACAGAAATGTATTTTTGCACAGCTCTGGAAGCTGGAAGTCCCAACTCAAGGTGCCAGCTGCTTTGGTTCCCGGTGAGTCCTTTCTCCTTGGCTTGCTTATGGTGGCCTTCTTGCTGTGTCATCCTGTGTCTCTTCCTCTGTGACGAGTGGAGAGAAAGCTGTCTAAGATCTCTTCCTCTTCTCACAAGGACAGCGGTCCCAGAGGATGAGGTCCCCACCCTTATGACCTCGTTTAACCACAGTTACCTCTCTACAGCCTCTATTTCCATATACAGTTGCGTTGGTGGTTAGGGCTTCAAGCTATAAATTTGGGGGGAGTGAGATGGGCACAATAGTAACATCTAAACCTAGAAAATTCCTTCATGGCCTTTTGTTTTTTTTCTTGATAAGGTCTTCCTCTGTCTCCCAGGCTGGGGTGCAGTGGCATAATCACAGCTCACTGCAACCTCGACCTCCCAGACTCAAACGTTCCTCCCACTTCAGCCTCCCAAGTAGCTGGGGCCAAATGCCACCATGCCTAGCTAATTTTTTGTATTTTTTGTAGAGATGGGGTCTCTCCATGTTGCCCAGGCCGGTCTCAAATTCCTAGAGTCCGGAGATTTCCCCCGCTTAGCCTCCCAAAGTGCTGGGATTACAGGCGTGAGCCACCGCGCTTGGCCCATCACATCATCATATAGGCACCCTGTTCTGTTCTAGGACAATCACAGTGACCATCTAATCTCTCTCAAAGTCTATAGCCCAACTAAGAACCCGTGTCTTTTCCAGGGTTAGGGTTGGTTGGTCACTCCTCTGTGGACCCAGCATGTCTGAAATGCTGCCTATTTTTAAAAGTGTTTTCCCAAGTGGCAAAAATTAATTAATTAAATAGGAATTAAATATGTTCTCAAATCTATCATTCCACCTTTGTATTTCCTAAGCTTGAGGAAATTGCTGTGACAGTCACTTCCAGACTAAAAGCAGTTCTACCTTGGCCCATCTGTAGAGTAGTGCCCAGTCCACACACCACCCATTATCTGGAACCACACCAGAGGTTTTGAAACAATGCAAATTCATGTAACAGTCTGTGCTGCCAAGTGTGGCTATTTAAATTTAAATTAATTAAAACTAAATAAAACTTAAAATTCAGCTCGTCAGTCACACAAGCCACATGTCAAGTGCTCCACAGCCACACGTGGCCATTAGTGACGCAGTGCTGAGTAGAGAACATTTTCACTATCACAGAAAGTTTTACTTTACAGAGCTTCGTTCTATTATAAAAAGATGGCCCAATATCAGAAAATACTGGTTACTTCCTCTCTCACACAGATATGTACATAATATAGGAGTTTTTTCTTAGCTCTTGGAACTGAGACTGCAAAAATGGAAGAGACCTCAGGAATGCCCTCGGAGCGTTCACTGTCTAGAACTGTGATGTGAATTATAGTAATCTGTTACCTTACTTTTCACTGGCGTTCCAAATTTCCTGTAAACCCCTTCAGTGGAGGTTATGACATGAGTGAAAAATAATAATGATGTAGGACTTCTGTAGATGCAGACATTTTCCTGCCGTTTTTCATAAAAGGAATTACTCCTTTAACATAGGATTCTGCTTTTATAGGGAGACTCTGTTTAAAGACCAGTTCTTGGCCAGGCTTCGTGGCTCATGCCTGTAATACCAGCACTTTGGGAGGCCACGGTAGGAGGACTGCTTGAGCCCAGGAGTTTGAGACCATCTTGGATAACAAAGTGAAACCGTGTCTCTACAAAAAATTTAAAAATTAGCCAGGGATGGTGGCTACATGGGAGGCTGAGGTGGGAGGATCGCTTGAGCCCAGGAGGTTGAGACTGCAGTGAGCTGTAATAGTTTTAATGCACTCTAGCCTGGGCAACAGAGCGAGACCCTGGCTCAAACAACAAAACAAAACTAAACACAAAGACCAGTTCTTTCACATGGAGCTCCCTGATTCCACTTCTTCCTGCAACTTCCTTCCTTCCATGGTGGCAGAGCACGGTGGCGAAAGTCCTGACTTGCAATGCCTGGTTTCAGATCTCAGTTATGCTATTAATACTTTCTGGCTGTGTGACTCTGGGCAAGTTGCTTAACCTTTCTGTGCTTCAGCTTAATCATCAGTAAAACAACAATGATAATGCTACCAATATTAAGATGTTCTGTAAACATTTCATAGCTTAAAACATAAAGTGCTTAAAATGGTACCTGCCACGGAGGTAGTGCTGAATGAATGTCAGCCAAAATTAAGTTATTCAAGTTTTTGCAGCAAGTAAAATATCAAATGTCTTGAGCTGAAAGCACAAATATCTCTCTCTTTCCTAACCTTCTAGAACACTTTGCTTCTTTATTCAGCAGGTATTAAATCCTGCCATCTATTAGAGAGGTCTCTGCATATATCTATCTCCATTACCTGATAAAACTTTTGGAAAGCAGCTTGTCTTTTTCATCTTTGCAGTCTGAGTACCTAGTGTAGTGCCATTGCCATTCATTAACGGGTTTTTAACTTTTTTTTTTTTTCCTAAAGATAGGGTCTCACTATGTTGCCCAGGCTGGTCTCAAACTCGTGAGGTCAAGTGATCCTCCTGCCTCAGCCTGCCAAAGTGCTAGGATTACAGGTGTGATCCACGCCTGGCCATCTCTTAAAGGAAGTGTAATATCACATTCCTTCCTGAATATCGTGGATCATCAAAACCCCCATATCAAATTATATTTCTATTTGAGAAATTATTTTGCTATGTTATTTATTTATTTTTTGAGATGGAGTTTCACTCTTTTTGTCCAGGCTGAAGTGCAATGGTGCTATCTCGGCTCACTGCAACCTCTGCCTCCCGGGTTCAAGCGATTCTCCTGCCTCAGCCTCCCGAGTAGCTGGTACTACAGGCATGCACCACCATGCCTGGTTAAAATTTTGTTGTATTTTTGGTAGAGACGAGGTTTCATGATGTTGGCCAGGCTGGTCTTGAACTCCTGACCTCAGGTGATCCACCTACCTCGGCCTCCCAAAGTGCTGGGATTATAGGCATGAACCACCGTGCCTGGCTATATTTTTATTTTTTTTAAGACAGGGCCTCACTCTGTCACCCAGAGTGCAGTGGCATGATCATAGATCACTGTACCCTCAAACTCCTGGCCTCAAGCAATCCTTCCGCCTTGGCCTCCCAAAGTGCTGGAATTACAAGTGTGAGCCACTGCACCCAGCTGGTATTCTATTATTTAAACTTTAGTTTAAATAATCATGCCTGGGTGACGTAAGTTGAAGAGAAGTTTCCCGAAAGAGCCCCAGCAGCTTCAATTTTGCAACAATTCTTTTCAGGCATGTTCTCTCCCTAAGTGTTTAATTTTTGTGACAGACCCACAGGCCTTTAGGCTCCCCATGTAACGGAAAATAACACGGGACCAAGTATATTTCCCAGACAAGGCTCTACTTTGGGGCTTGTGCTCAAGCACAAGGATGGCAGTAAAGGCACAAGGGTTCTCCGGCTGGCAGCCTGAAAAGAGCCAGTAAGGGATCTTTTATGAGGCAAAGTGTAGGAATTGACATCAGGGGTAGGGTAAGCAAGGCTAGGCTGGGCTAGAGTGTGCAGGTCAGCATATCTGGTTGCCATGGTTATCTTGAGTAATGGGTCATCTGTGGTCTGGCTGGCAGCAACAAGGCCATAAATCAATTGTTCAGCATTGCTTTCCAAGGTGGGACACTCAACAACCTTGGTTTGCTATTTGGCTCGCCTAATGACAGTTTCTAGAGTTATTTAAGTAACAGGCCTGGTTAGACACTATGAGAGCACAGAGGAATGGCTATTTTCCTTTTATGACTAAAGCCTCAGGGTTAGCAGGTACAATGTCAGCAAGGTAGTAGTGTAAAGGAGGTTTTGTAAAGAGAAGGAAAAGAAAAGAAAAAAATATGTAGCACCGCCCCCGCCAGGATCCCCGCCACGAGCGCCAGGGCTGCGGCCATGGGCCTGGGCGGCAGAGCAGCGGCGGGGCTCGGAGGGGCAGCGGGATAAACCCTCTTCCCGCCACGTGACCCGGCGCCCCAGGCCGCCCTCGCGGAGGAGGGGCGTGGAGGGCGCGGACGCCTGCGGAAGGGAAGGAGGGAAGAACGGCGCTCAGGCTCTCACGGCTGGGATTCTAGACTACGGAGTCTCACAGTGTCGCCCAGGCTTAAGTGCAGTGGCGCCATCTCGGCTCACGGCCATCTCTGCCTCCCAAGTTCAAGTGATCCTCCTGCCTCAGCCCCCCGAGTAGCTGGGACTACAGGTGTGCGCCACCACACCCGGCTAATTTTTAAAATTTCTGTAGAGACGGGGGTCTCCCCATGTCGCCCAGGCTGGTCTCGAACTCCTAGCCTCAAGTAATCGTCCTGCTTCAGCCTCCCAAAGTGCTGTGATTACAGGTGTGAGCCACTGCACCTGGCCTCAACAATTTTATTTTTATAAATGGCACAAAACATATATACTGAAATAAAAAGAGCTTCCTTCGTGCTGCTGATTTTCTGTCTGCCCTTGCAGCCCCAGATTCTCCCCTTAACTTCAGGATAATCCAGCCCCACCCTCTGGGCTGCTCACACCCGCTGCAGGCCCCATTCTCCTCTTCTGTAAGAACCAGGAGGTGGGACAAGATGGTCTCTAAGTCTTAAATCTCATGCAGTCCTAATCATTTTATTAATTGTCTAAGGATTCGTTTGTGAATTGTGTGAAAGTCAAGATGTGGGGGCAAAATGGAGGGGTGGGAAGAGAAGAAAACTCAGAATGGGGAAGAGGGTTAAGGGAGAGCTGCACAGCGCAATCCTGGAACTGGGGGAGGCAGGTCTTCCTCAGGACTTCCCTGTGGATGAAGCTTCCACCTCACCCCGCCTGCCTGCTTCTGCTTTTTCTAATTTTTTTTTTTTAATTTTGTATTGTTAATATTTGTTATAGAGACAGGTTCTCCTTATGTTGTCCAGGCTGGTCTTGAACTCGGGCTCAAGAGATCCTCTTGCCTAGGCCTCCCAAACTGGTGGGATTACAGGCGTGAGCCACCACTCCCAGCCAGCTTCTACTTTTGAAGTTTTGCTTAAGAAATGGACTGAGAAATCCTGTCTCGGTGGGGAATAACAGCCAAGAATAACAGCCCCCACTGCACTCAGAGGGCCCTGTATCCATTATTTCCGTGAGCCCTCCCTGTATTAACACTAGCTGTCACAGAGTAATTAACACTGGCTGTCACAACAGAACTCCTGGAATTTCATGGCTTGGCACAATAATGCTTTATGCAAAGTCTGATTTGGGGCAAGAGACCCTTCTTCCATCCTATAGCCACACCATCTATAAGACTTGCCTCTGGCTGGGCATGGTGGCTCACACCTGTATTCACAGCACTTTGGGAGGCCAAGGTGATAGGATCTCTCTCTCTTTTTTTTTTTTTTTTTTTTT
>NW_016828382.1:582001-594618 GCF_001698545.2 Rhinopithecus bieti | reverse complement strand
AAAAAAAAAAAAAAAAAAAAAGAAAGAAAGAAAGAAACTTAAGCAGGAGAGATGTCCAATTTGCCTCTTTCCAAAACATCCTCACCAACATACCTCCACATTCATTAGGTTTTCCCAAAAATTCTAAATATTTTACAACTGAAGAGCTGAGATAGCGAATTATGAGGGGCCCCTCATGCTCACCTGTATCTTCAGAAAATTTGCACTTGTTCTGCTAGTTACACATTAAAATTTAGACTTGTAGGCTCTTTTTTTTTTTTTTTTTTTGAGACGGAGTTTCGCTCTGTCGCCCAGGCTGGAGTGCAGTGGCCGGATCTCAGCTCACTGCAAGCTCCGCCTCCCGGGTTTACGCCATTCAACTGCCTCAGCCTCCCGAGTAGCTGGGACTACAGGCGCCCGCCACCTCGCCCGGCTAGTTTTCTGTATTTTTTAGTAGAGATGGGGTTTCACCGTGTTAGCCAGGATGGTCTCGATCTCCTGACCCCGTGATCCGCCCGTCTCGGCCTCCCAAAGTGCTGGGATTACAGGCTTGAGCCACCGCGCCCGGCCACTTGTAGGCTCTTAACTGCATGATAAATAGGCTGGTGTTCCAATGTCTCACCAGAAAGCCATGGAGGTGGAAAAAGTATAATTACCTGAGTCCAGAACCTAATTCCATTTTATATCCAAACCCAAAATATGTTGTGCATCATTTAATAAACAATTTCCCAGCACGGTAACAACCATGCAGTAGAGGACAAATTTCAAACTTTGGAATTTGGAAAAGGCTTTCACTCTTTAGAAAAACACATCACTTAAAGGCAACACACTTGGGGCCAGGTGCAGTGGCTCGCACCTGTAATCCCAGCACTTTAGGAGGCTGAGGTGGACAGATCAACTGAGGTCAGGAGTTAGAGACCAGCCTGGCCAACATGGTGAAACCTGATCTCTACTGAAAATACAAAGTCAGCTGGGCATGGTGGCAGGTGCCTGTAATCCCCAGCTACTTGGGAGGCTGAGGTGGGAGAATAGCTTGAACCTGGGAGAAAGAAGTTACAGTGAGCCGCGATCGTGCCACTGCACTCTAGCCTATGTGACAGAGCTAGACTACATTTCAAACAAAACAAAACAAAACTATGTATATGTATGTGATCATATATATCTGTTCTTTTCACTATCCCCTACATTTTCTGATGACCATCTTATGGCCAGAAACTATTGTGATTTCAGCGTCCACATTTAAGTGTGTATACTTTATTCATGTTTATCTTTTAGCTCATGAAGTCTCTCTTTGGTTATTTATAATCTTCTGTTATTTATAATCACATTATTGAAGGATTCACCTTAAGTAACAATGTTTTAATTTTTGATATGGTTTGGGTCTGTGTCCCCACCCAAATCTTATGTTGAATTATAATCCCCAACATTGGTGGTGAGGCCTGGTGGGAGGTGATTAGATCATGGGGGTGGTTTCGAATGGTTTAGTTCCATCCCCCTAGAGCTGTCTTGTGATAGTTTCACAAGATCTGGTTGTTTGAAAGTATGTAGCATCTCCCCTCTCTTCCTCCTGCTTCAGCCACAGAGGATGTAAGTGCCTGTTTCCCTTCCTCTTCTGCCATGATTGTAAGTTTCCTGAGGCCTCCCCAGGCATGCTTCCTGTATGGACTGCAGAACTGTGAGTCAGTTAAACCTCTTTTCTTTATAAATTACCCAGTCTCAGGTAGTTCTTTGTAACAGTGTGAGAACAGACTAATAAAGCTTTTAGTGAAATGTTGCTAAAGCTCAAACATTCTTTGTGTGTGAGTTCAAATTTTGATAAACACTGATCTATTCCATATTTTTCTACAATCTCAGTCACTGTTAATAACAGAAACCAGATACATCTACAAGGAAAAATAGCTGTGACATCGTCTTTGTATACAACATCCCAATTAACATTAACATTATTAGAAGCTGATTTTTTTCTTTTCTCAGGGGTAGGAATCTATGACAGAATGAATATTTTTCTTCTCTTCTTTGCCAGGGTCCAGCTCAGACAAAGTAGAGATGCAAGAAACAGACTATTTAAACAAGATTGTTCAAGTGAGATAATAATTACAGCTATTATTTACAGCTTTCATAGCTGATGAAATATTTATTTTCCCATAGGCCCTGTAGGAAACTGACTAGTTTGTATCCAACTTTGTAATCTTATTTTTGCATTCTTTCTTTCATTGACTATAAATATTTCTGTTTCTTCTATACTTTTTTTTTAGGTGAAAGCAAGTTTATTAAAAAGCAAAATAATAAAAGAGTGGCTGCTCCATAGGCAGAGCAGGATGGGAGGGGGCTAGTTGCCTATTTGATAGCAATTTCTTGATGATAAGCTAAACAAGGCATGGATTATTCATGAGTTTTCTGGCAAAGGGTAGAGGAGCTCCCCACACCTGGGGTTTCTCCCCCATCCTCACCATATAGGGTAACTTCTGGACGTTGCCACAACATTTGCAAATTGTCATGGCACTGGTGGGAGTGTTTCTTAGTATCCTGATGCATTATAATTAGCATATAATGAGCAGTGAAGGTTGCTGTCATCACCTTCTTGGTTCTGGCTGGTTTGGGCTGGTTTCTTTACTGTCTCCTCTCTTATCAGCAGAGTCTTGTTACCTGTTGTTTACTATCTCTTGTCTTACCAGCAGGGTTTTGTGACTTGTTTTTATCTGTCTCCTGTCTTATCAGTAGGATCATGTGTCCCATTATCTTGGGAAACAGTCCTTGCAGACATTATTAAGCTATTTCTTTAGCTGTAAACATCTTATAATCATGGGTTCTGACTGGCAAGGAATGTGCCTTGATGGTTTTAAGATGGAGTTGATTTTAAAATGGTGTCACCTTGGCTCTCCTATGCTCTTGTTTCCCTAACATAATCCCCCCTCTACTTATGAGACAATTCTTCATCTTAAAGGGAGATGAAGGGCAAAGGTTGATGTTGTTGTTGTTGTTGTTGCTAGTTTTTTTGGTTTGTTTGTTTTGAGACAGAGTCTCACTCTGTCGTTCAGGCTGGAGTGCTGTGGCGTGATCTTGGCTCACTGCAACATCTGCCTCCCAGGTTCAAGCGATTCTCCTTCCTCAGCCTTCCGAATAGCTGGAATTATAGGCGTGCCTGCCACCATGCCTGGCTAATTTTTGCATTTTTAGTAGAGACAGGGTTTCACCATGTTGGCCAGGCTGGTTTTGAACTCCTGACCTCAAGTGATCCACCTGCCTTGGCCTCCCAAAGTGCTGGGATTACAGGTGTAAGCTCTTGTTGTTTTTTGAGACAAGGTCTTGCTCTGTCAACCAGGCTGGAGTGCAGTGATGCAATCACAGCTCACTGCAACCTTGACCTCCTGGGCCGAAGCCATCCTCCCAACTCAGCCTCCTGAGTAGCTGGGACCAAAGGTACACTCCACTATGCCTGGCTAATTTTTGTATTTTTTGTAGAGACAGGGTCTCACTATGTTGCCTGGACTGGTCTTGAACTTGTGGGCTCAAGAGATCCTACTGCCTAGGCCTCCCAAAATGTTGAGATTACAGATGTGTGCTACCACACCCAGCTGAAGGTCATTGTTTTGTAACTTCTTCCTGCTGACAGTGAACATTGACCTTAGGGACAGGATTCTCTCATAAGAGTTTGCAGTCAGCCTCTAGGGAACTTCTTGTTTGTGTGATGGCCTGATGATTTGATGGGCATAAGCCTTGCCTAGTATTGGAGGTGTAAAAATCTCTGGATGCCTGATCTAAGGGACCTAAAGGCAGGATATCTTTATTTCTTGGGTCAGAAGATGGGATGTGTTAGAAGCCTTGTGCCAGCACCATCTTTATGTGGAATTGTTGTAATCTAGAAGACACAGACTTTTACCAAGAGATTAAACAATCAAGGACCAGATTAGTAATAACAAGATGGCTATCAAAGGTACTAGGAAGGGCAAAAACCAAGTGAGACTTGGGAGAGTGCTTTCAATGGTTGACCAGATATAGTTGGAATGGTACCTTGGTTATATTTATGCAATATTTCTTCTGTATGTCTTTGAATGAGCTTGACTCCCATGTTGGTTTTCTCATTGATAAATTGAAAACATTTTTTGACACATATTCATTCTATATTTATGTGAGAGTCATGTTATTAGTTTTTGCAATTTATACTTTAAAACCAGTTTGGAGGTCTCACTGAAATGTCCAGGTATACTCACTAGGCAGAGCCAATTAAACTGCCTAAAAATTTACCTTATGAGTTGCTGAAATCCAGGCATGTGGCAACAGAAGTTTGGGCTGGCTGACTGTTCCCCTGCTTCCTTTTTTTTTTTTTTTTTTAAACATTCTTTTTTTTTTTTTTTTTTTTGAGACGGAGTCTGGCTCTGTCGCCCAGGCTGGAGTGCGGTGGCCGGATCTCAGCTCACTGCAAGCTCCGCCTCCCAGGTTCACGCCATTCTCCTGCCTCCGCCTCCCAAGTAGCTGGGACTACAGGTGCCCGCCTCGTCGCCTGGCTAGTTTTTTGTATTCTTTAGTAGAGACGGGGTTTCACCGTATTAGCCAGGATGGTCTCGATCTCCTGACCTTGTGATCCGCCCGTCTCGGCCTCCCAAAGTGCTGGGATTACAGGCTTGAGCCACCGTGCCCGGCTTTTTTTAAACATTCTATGTTTTTATTTTTGTTTATTTTGTTGGACAACTCTATTAATCTGTCTTACCTAATTTGTGATTTGGGCCATTTCTTTTTCCATTACCAGATTCAGGAACTAGTGAGTAAAAGAAAATAATATGCAGGTAAATGTTTAACAATTGGTTCTTTCATGAGAGGAGAAAGGAAAAAGCCCAGTCAGGCAGGCAGTTAGGGTGGGTCCTCGGTTGAATTCTTCCAAACAGAAGAACAGCCTGCAGGCACAGATAAGGGAGCTTACACAGCGGGGCTTGCCTAAGACATGCCCACAGCCACACAGATAAGAAAGGCTACACAAGTGACTTGCCCAGGTATGCCCACAATGGAAAATTTTGTCCCCTAACACGTGCACAGCAAGGGGAACAAAGGAATATGGAATAACTCAAGCTAAGGGCCTGCATGTGCATTAGGAGGATGGGGTGGAGCCCCCAGAAGTTTGCACCTTATGCAAATGAGATGCTCAACCCTTATGGGTTTCTTATCAAAGCCTTTGTATTCAACTGTAAAAAATGGCAACCCTTTTTCCTGGACCGCTCTCTATTGCAGAAAGCTGTTCTTTATTTCACCTATGAAATTTCTGCTGTAAACCTCACACTTGGTGTATCCACATCCTTGATTTCCTTGGCTGTGAGACCAGGAACTTTGGGTGTCATCCCAGACAACATGGCTGCTTCACTTTGAGGTGGCGGCAGGGGCTGATTTTCAACATTTATTAAATTCTGTGGTATAAATACTGGTAACATGGACCTTTTAACCTACCAATGTGACATCACTGAATGCAGAGTTAGGAAGAGCTGAGCATAATTGTCTCTCATGAGCCAATGGGGCCCAGCCACAGCACACCTCTGCTAATGAACCAGTAGGCCAGTCTTGGCTTCATAATCAAGAGAGCACCTCATATATTCATGTGTTCTTAGAAAACAGTGCTGTGAGCCATGCCTTTTTCTATAGCATGGTCAAGGAAGTTGTGTGTAATGCACTACCAGGCTGGTCATCAGGCACCCGCTATGTATATGAGAACCTGAGCCTCTCTGGGTTCTGAACATGACTGATAATTAATTCCTCACTGTTGGCAGCAATAATCAAGAGTCTGGTTTTATTGCCTATATCCTTGGAGATCTCTCTTAGGATGAGGAGGAACTATTTTCCTTTGGGGGAAATATGACAAACAGAAAATATGGTTTATTAGTCTTTTTTTTGTTTCTGTTTGTCTATTGTGAGTGCAAGTCAATTAAAACAATATTTAATGCTCACTGGAAAGGGGAACAACTCTTTGAGATCTGGCCAGAGTGTTATTGTGTTACCATGTTGACTTTTGACCTGTGGATGAGATTATAAAACTCAACTGCGTGCTCTCTGATGTCTATGTATTTGCAATTGAAACAGCCTTTACCTCTTTTGGATGGAAGATGAAACATTAGTAAATTAGGGTATAAAGTATTAATAAATTAAATTTTTTTTTAAAAAAAACGAGCTCTGATTTTATTGGTTTATGGAGAATAGTAAGTGCTTAAATTTAATGTTCCTAGAAGTCCTTGAAAATAAAGAAATGAAACTTGTAATACATTACTCAGGAAGTGCCAAGAAAAAAAAAATATTCTCATAGAAGGTTTTGCTCAGGAGCATTTTGATATAAGAAGCTGAGTTCAAAGATTACCAAAATCCTTAGACAAAGTAGTATGATAATGCTTTAAAAAACAGTATTGTCTTTCCACAATTTTATCAGTATGGAGTATAATACAAACGTATAATTTTTAAAAATAAGATTGAGTTTGTTTTCTAATGGAGAGACTGGTTAATCTGAGTCTCCTAAACTTATTCTATTTATAGATCAGATAACATTATACCCCACATAATGTTTAAGAATACTGAAAATATAAAATAATACAATCAATGACATTGAATTATAATTTATTTATTTATTTATTTATTTTTTGAGGCAGGTCTCACTCTGTCACCCAAGATGGAGTGCATTGGCGCAATCTCAGTTCACTGCAGCCTCAACCTGCCTGGGCTGAGCTGACCCTCCCACCTCAGCCTCCCGAGTAGTTGGGACTACAGGTACATGCCACCATGCCCAGCTAATCTTTGTATTTTTAGTAGAGACAAGGTTTTACTATATTTCTCAGGCTGGTCTTGAACTCCTGAGCTTGAGTGATCCACCTCCCTCAGCCTCCCAAAGTGCTGGGATTACAGGCATGAGCCACTGCGCCCAGCTGAATTATAATTCTGATACATGTTTTTATATCAGCATTAATTATATTTTGTAATGTGTTAGATTCAGCATAATACCTAAAATCTTTAGTTAAATTAAGTCTTTGGACTATAGTAAATTGAATTAATAGATAATCTTTGGATAGCTGGGGAATTTTGAAGTAAGATAAAATATTGAAGCATAAATCACCAAATATAATTTTGGGAACTAATATATACTTTTGCTCTTTATTTTTATGAAATAGGGTGGCTATTACTTTACATTATGTAATTTTGCGTGTGCTCAATGTTACCACTTTAAAAGGCATAAAAAGCACATATCTGATGGTGGGGAGCAGTGGTCATATTAGGCGCACTTAGCAGCTTTGCTGTTGTGCCAAAATGCTTATTTGTGACAAATAGTTCTAAATTACTGGCCACCCCAACCCTGCCCTCACACCTAGTACTTTCTGTAAAAAAGATGGAGTAACAAGACCAGATTAATTCTCTTGCCTTGAATAACTAAAACACCAAAAAGTATGTATTTGAAACAATGGTTTTCAGACATTGAATAACAGGAGAGAGCAGTAATCCCTGAGAGCAGGAAAACAAATGAAGTGAGCCTAATGATTGACCCAGCCTCCTGCCTAGAGTCTCCAGACTATAGCACAGAGAATACACCTGGGCTGTCAATGAGTTGAGGAGACATTGTTGGGAGTATAGGAAGGCCAAGGCAGCCAGGATTTGCAGAACACAGTGCTGAAGAGGAGTGGGGAGAGAGAACTCTGCAAATCTGCAGTGAGTAGATCCCTTCTCCCTTATGTAGGTACTGGTCAGCATACATCTGTGAGGAAACTCCTCAAGATTAGGGTCACCACTGGGGCCTAGGGTCACCACTGGGGCCAACCGAGCTGAGTGGGTCAGCCATGGACCACAAGCCCCTGCTGCAGGAGCGGCTGCTGGCCTACAAACTGGAGGCCGTCCAGGGCAACTATGCATGCGCCCTGCACAGCTATGGCGTCACCCCTGCCAGCCCCCGCCAAAGCCCTACCCCTACCTCGTCACAGGGGTACCCACCTGCCACCCCAGGGTCTACAACATCCACAGCTGGACTGTCACCCAGTACCCTGCCAACTCCATCACGGTCATGGGAAGCTGTCCCGTCTGCAGGGTCAGGGGTGCTGGAGGACTGCTTCACCTTCCTGGGCATCTTCCTGGTCATCATCCTGTTCCCCTCTGGGTTCATCTGCTGTTTTGCCTCGAGGAAGCGAAGATGCCCCAACTGCCGAGAGACCTCAGCTTAAAGGGAACACCACTCCCGGCTTTCCTACACCCAGCTCTCTTTTTCTAATGTAAATTTCATGTATAATAGTTTCATTTGATTAAGCTTCGGAACTGTTTTGTTGTTGTTGTTGTTGTTGTTGTTGTTTGAGTCAGAGTTTCACTCTTGTCACCCAGGCTGGATTATAATGGCACGATCTCGGCTCACCACAACCTTTGCCTCCCAAGTTCAAGCCATTCTCCTGCCTCAGCCTCCAGAGTAGCTGGGATTACAGGCACCAATCACCACGTCTGGCTAATTTTTGTATTTTTAGTAGAGATGGGGTTTCACCATGTTGGGCAGACTGGTCTTGAACTCCTGAGCTCAGGTAATCCATCTGCCTTGCCCCCAAAAGTGCTGGGATTACAGATGTAAGCCACCGTTCCCAGCCTCAGGACTGTTTTGTAAAGCAAGATGGGATAGATGTGTCACATGGGAGCCACAGTTTCCTGGAGTGTGGAGAGGCAGCTCTGCTGCTCCCTCCCAAGGTTAATGACAACTCAATAAAGCACTGCTTTTATTTTTTGCAGTCTTCAATTTGAGAAAGGCGAGAAATAATGTTTTTAATAAATGAGATTCATACCATTAAAAAAAAAAAAAAAAAAAAAAGGCCAGGTTCAGTGGCTCACACCTGTAATCCCAGCACTTTGGGAGGCTGAGGTGGGTGGATCACAAGGTTAGGAGTTTGAGACCAGCCTGGCCAATATGGTGCAACTCTGTCTTTACTAAAAATACAACATTTAGTCACATGTGGTGGCGGGTGCCTGTAGTCCCAGCTACTCAGGGGGCTGAGGCTGGAGAATTGCTTGAACCTGGGAGATGGAGGTTGCAGTGAGCTGAGATCACGCCACTGCACTCCAGCCTGGGAAACAGAGCAAGACTCTGTCTCAAAAAACATATAAACAAACAAACAACAAAAAAACACAGAGCCTAGAATAGTGGTCATTCTCACCAAATGGAGTGGGAAAACTTTGTAATACATGGAATTTTGGGTATGGAACTCAGAAGAGTATTTCCTCAGAAGTGGGACAAAATCACTCTTGACTAAAGACTGCTCTGGTCACATCTCACAAAGTTTAAAAGTAATGCAAGATAGGCTGGGCCTGGTGACTCACACACCTGTAATCCCAACACTTTGGGAGGCTGAGATGTGCAGATCATTTGAGGCCAGAAGTTGGAGACCAGCTTGGTCAACATGGCAAAACCCCATCTCTACTAAAAATACAAAAATTAACCAGGCATGGAGGTACATGCCTGTAATCTCAGCTACTTATGTGACTGAGGCACAAGAATTGCTTGAACCTGGGAGGCGGAGGTTGCAGTGAGTTGAAACTGCACCACTGTACTCCAACCTGGGTAACAGAACAAGACTGTTTCAAAAAAAAAAAGAAAAAGAAAAAGAAAGGAAAGGTAAAACTGGTTCCAACTGACAGTTGTGTCCCAGGACAAGGCACAAGAATATTGAAATGAAAGCAATACAAGAATTCCTATTACTCAACAAGACAAAATTCACAATGTCTGGCATCCAACAAATATCATGTGACATGCAAATAAGCAAAAAAAAATGACCCAAAATGAGGAGAATTATCAATAACTGAAAGGAATCCAGAAATGAGATGGAGAATAGAATTCATAAGCAAGTATATGAAAAGTTATAATGAATATTTATATTGCATTATAAATTATATTGTATATGTTCACAAAGGTAGAGGAAACATAAGTATGTTAATATAAAGAAGATATTTAAATGACTCTTTTATCCCTGCAAGTTCTGAGGAAAGAAAAAAAGACTCAAATGAAACTATAAGAAATAAAAAAGATAATATTTGAGATAAAATAGAGACTATGTTAACAGTGGATTAGATGCTAAAAAAGAAAAAATGTTAGTAAACTTAAAGAAATAGAAACTATTGAAAATGAGACAAAGAAAAAATAATGGAAATCAGTACAGTAGTAGCTATGGGACAACTTCAAAAGGCCTAATATATATAAAATTATAGTCTCTGAGTTATTCAAGAGGGAAGGGCATTCAACCTTGGAAAGCTGAAAGAAAACTAAAAGCAAAATAGACAAAATTAAGAAAAAATAAAAATATGCCAGGTGTGGTGGCTCACACCTGTAATCCCAGCACTTTGGGAGGCCAAAGCAGGAGGATTGCTTGAGCCCAAGTTTTGGGGGAACCAGCCCCCAGTATTTCAATGTAGGTTCTTTTCTATTTTCCCTAAGTGTTGGCCAGTCTGAGAAATAGAGAGAAAGAGTACAAAGAGAGAAATGTTATCGCTGGGCCTCTGGGGGTGACATCACATATGAGCAGGTTCCGTGATATCCACCTGAGCCGTAAAAACAGCAAGTTTTTATTAGGGATTTTGAAAGGGGAGGGGTATACAAACAGGGAGTAGGTCACAATGATCACATGCTTCAAAGGGCCATAAATATCACAAGGCGAAGGCAAAATTAGAATTACTGATGAGGGTCTGTGTCCTGCTTTGCATGCATTGTCTTGATAAACATTTTAACAGGAAACAGGGTTCAAGAGCAGACAACTGATCTGACTCGGATTCACCAGGCTGGAATTTCCAATCCTAGTAAGCCTGAGGGCACTGCAGAAGACCAGGGTGTATGTCATCCCTTATCTCAACCGCATAAGACAGACACTCCCAGAGCAGCTGTCTATAGACCTGGCCCCGGGAATGCATTCCTTCCTTATCAATTACTAATATTCTTTGCTGGGAAAAGAATTCAGCACTATTTCTCCTACTTGCACATCCATCTATAGGCTTCCTACAAGAAGAAAAATATGGCTCTATTCTGCCTGACCCCACAGGCAGTCAGACTTTATGGTTATCTTTCCTTATTCCCTGAAAATTGCTGTTATTCTGTTCTTTTTCAGGGTGCACTGATTTCATATTGTTCAAACACACATGTTTTACAAAAATTTGTACAGTTAACACAATCATCACAGGGTCCTGAGGTGACATACATCCTTAGCTCACAAAGATGACAGGATTAAGAGATTAAAGTAAGATGGGCATAAGAAATCATGAAAGTATGAATTGTGGGAACTAATAAATGTCCATGAAATCTTCACAATTTATGTTCTTCTACCGCAGCTTCAACTGGTCCCTCCATTTGGGGTCCTTGACTTCCCGCAACACCCAAGAGTTCAAGACCATCTTGGGCCACAGAATAAGGCCCCATCTCTACAAAAAATGAAAACCATTAACCAGGTGTGGTGGCATGAACCTGTAGTCCTAGCTATTTGGGAGGCTTAGGCAGAAGGATTGCTTAAGGCCAGGAGTTCAAGGCTACAGTGAGCTATGATTGTACCACTGCACAAGCCTGGGCAACATGGAAAGACCTTGACTCTATTTATAAAAAGAAAGAAAAAAGGAGAGAGAAAGAAATAAAAAAGAGAAAAAAACTGAAAAAATGTGAAAAAATAATTGCTAAAAACTCCAAATTTGACAAAAACTGTAAACTCATAGATTGAAGAAGCTCAACAAACCCCAAGTGAAAGAAACATGAAGAAAACTATGCCAAGGCTCCTCATAATCAAATTGATTAAAATATGTGACAAAGAGAGGATGTTAAAAATGCAAGAGAAAAAAAGGCATATTACACACAGAGGGATAAACATAAAAATTACAGCAGATTCTCAGTACAAACAATGCAAGCCAGGAGACCACAGAACAATATCTCTAAAGTATTAAAAGAAAAACAGTGCAGGCCCAGTAGCTCATGCCTATAACACTTTGGGAGGCTGATACAGGAAGATGGCTTGAGACCGGGAGTTCAATACAAGCCTGGGCAACTTATCAAGACCTCTGTCTCTATAAACACATTAAAAAAAAAAAATTAACTGGGCATGGTAGCATGTGTCTTGAAATCTATTTTATCTGATGTAAGTATAGCTATTCCTACTCATTTTTGGCTTCCATTTGCAGGGAATATATTTTCCATCCATTTATTTTTAGTCTATATGTATATTTATAGGTGAAATGTATTTCTTGTAGGCAACAGATCACTGGGTCTTGTTTTTCAATCCATTCAGCCGTGGTATGTCTTTTGATTGTAGAGTTTATTTCATTTACATTCAATGTTATTTTTGATAAGTAAGGACTTACGCCTGCCATTTTGTTATTGTTTTCTGGTTGTTTTGTGGTCTTTCTTTTAGTGAATGTGATTTTCTCTGGTGGTATCTCTTAATTTCTTGCTTTTTAGTTTTTATGTACTGTGAACTCAAAGTGTCTGAGACAGGCCTCAATCAATTTAGAAAGTTTATTTTGCCAAGGTTAAGGATGTGCCCTCAGGAGGCTGTGCTCAAGGTGGTCAGGGTACAGCTCACTTTTACACATTTTAGGGAGACATGAGACATCAATCAATATGTGCAAGATGTACATTGATTTGGTCCAGAAAGGCAGGACAACTCAAAACAGGGCAGGATGGG
>NW_016828382.1:539592-581805 GCF_001698545.2 Rhinopithecus bieti | reverse complement strand
GTGGTTCCAGGTAGATAAGAGACAAAAGGATGCATTCTTCTGACTCTTTGATCAGTCTTTCACGGAATACACAATTTATATGTTGGGGAACATAGAGGAATAGTCACTTATGCCTTAGTCTGGCTCAATGAATCTGCATTTGTCTTAGGTGAGCAAAGTGATGACTTTTTGTCTGGCACCTGTGAAGATGAGGTATCAATTTACATCACAAGGGTGAAATTCAACAGAATTGTTTTAGGGTAAAGATTTTGAGGCCCAGAAGGAATTTCCTTGTGAGTGAATTGTGATGGAGGTATATAGCTTTTAAAACATCTTTGTAGTTATATTATTTAGGAATAGAATGAGAGGCAGGTTTGCCTGATTTAGTTCCCAACTTGACTTTTCCCTTTAGCTTAGTGATTTTGGGATCCCAAGATTTATTTGCCTTTCACAGTGTCTGTTATATTATCTTTGATTTGACATTACCATAAGGCTTGCAAATAGTACTTATAACCCATTATTTTAAACTGATGACAACTTAATACTGGTTGCATAAACAAACAAGCAAAGAGAAAGCAAATAAAAGCTCTACACTTTAACTTCATTCCTCCACTTTTTAACTTTTTGTTATTTCTGTTTATGTACTATTTTACTGTCTATATCTTGAAAAGTTGTTGTAGTTATTATTTTTTTTTTTGAATGGCTCATCTTTTAGTCTTTCTACTCGAGATATGAGTACTTTATACAGCACAATTACAGTTTTATAATGTTCTGTTTTTCTGTGTACTTACTATTACCAGTGAGTTTTGTGCCATCAGATGATTTCTTATTGCTCATTAACATCCTCTTATTTCAGAGTGAAGAACTCCATTTAATATTTCTTATAGGACAGGTCTAACATGGATGAAATCCCTCAGCTTGTCTTTGTCTAGGGAATTCTTCATTTCTCCTTCATGTGTGTAGTATTTTTTGCTAGATACACTATTTTTGAATTGAAGTGTGTGCGTGTGTGTGTGTGTGTGTTTTCCACTTTAAATACATCATGCCACTCTCTACTGTCCTGTAAGCTTTTTACTGATAAATCTACTGCTGGATGTGTTGGAGCTTTATTGTATGTTACATGTTTCTTTTCTCTTGCTGCTTTTAGGATCCTTTCTTTATCCTAGACCTTTGGGAGTTTGAATGTCTTGAGGTAGTCTTATTTGGGTTAAATCCGCTTGGTGCTCTTCTTGTACTTGAATACTAATATCTTCATCTAGTTTTGGGAAGTTCTCTGTTACTATTCCTTTGAATATACTTTCTATCCCTTTCCCTTTCTCTACCTCCTCTTTAAGGCCAATACCTCTTAGATTTGCCATTTTGAGGCTATTTTCTAGATATTTTAGGTGTGCTTCATTCTTTTTATTCTTTTTTCTTTTGTCTCCTGTAACTGTACATTTTCAAATAGCCTGTCTTCAAGCTCACTAATTTTTTCTTTTGCTTGATCAATTCTGCTATTCAGAGATTGTAATTCATTCTTCAGTATATCAATTGCATTTTTCAGCTCCAGAATTTCTGCTTGATTCTTAACTATTTCAATGTCTTTGTTAAATTTATCAGATAGTATTCTGAATTCCTTCTCTGTGCTGTCTTGAATTTTGTTGAGTTTCCTCAAAGCAGTGATTTTGAATTCTCTGTCTGAAAGGTCACATATCTCTGTGTCTCCAGAGATATGTGCCTTATTTAATTCATTTGGTGTATTCATGTTTTCCTGGATGGTCTTGATGCTTGTGGATGCTTATTGATGTGTGGGCATTCATGGAAGTTAGGTATTTATTTTATTTATCATAGTCTTTGCAGTCTGGGCGTGTTTGTACCTGCCCTTCTTGGGAAAGCTTTCCAGGTATTCAAACAGACATAGGTGTTGTGATCTAAGTTTTTGTTTACTGCAGCCTTATCTTCATTAGGGGGCACCCCAAGCCCAGTAACACTATCACTCTTGCAGACTCAAGAGATACTGCCTTGGTGGTTTTGTATAAGATCTGCAAGAATTATCTGGATGACTAGACGGAGCCCTTATTCTTTTCCCTTATTTTCTTTGAAACAAATGGAGTCTCTCTCTCTCTGCTGAGCTGCCTGGAGCTGGGGGAGAGGTGACATATGCACCCCTGTGGCCACCAATGGGACTGTGCTGGGTCAGACCTGAAGCCAGCACAGCACTGGGTCTCACCCAAGTCCCACAGTAAGCCTGCCTGGTGACAGCCTATGTTTGTTCAAGACCCCAGGGTTCTACAATCAAGAGGGGGTGAAGCCAGCCAGGCTTGTGTCCTGTGTTAACTTGAATTTTGTTCAAGAGTGACTAGCTCTCCAGATTCCAGGCAGGACTAGAGATGCCATCTGGGAGCCAGGTCCTAGAGTTGGAAACCTAGGAATTTTCCTGGTGATCTATTCTACTGTGGCTGAACTGACACCCAAACTGCAAGACAAAGACCTTCTCACTCTTTTCTCCCCTTTCTACAAGCAGAGGAGTCTCTCCCCATGACCACCACCACCCCAGGCCCATGACAAATACTGTCTGGCTACCATCGATGTTCACTCAAGGCCCAAGGGCTCTTCTGTCAGCTTTTGGTGATGTTGGCAGTTCTGATCCTGTCCCTTCAGGGAAGTGGGTTCCCCTCTGGCCAAGGGAAGGTCCAGAAATACTGTCTAAAAGCCAAAATCTGGAATCAGAGACCCCAAGAGTCTAGTTAGTACTCTACCCCACTGTGGCCAAGCTGGTACCTTAGCTATGAGACAAAGCTCCTTTACTCTTCCCTCTCCTTTTCTCAAACAGAAGGAGTCCTTCCCTGTAGCCACCACAGATGGGAATTTGCTGGGTCATATCTGAAGCCAACACATCTCTGAGTCCCACTCAAGGTCCATGGCAAGTATTGCCTGGGTAACACTACTGATTATTTAGAGCCCAAGAGTTCTCTTTTTGTTTTCTAAGACAGAGTCTTGCTCTGTCACCCAGGCTGGAGTGCAATGGCATGATCTCGGCTCACTGCAACCTCCACCTCCTGGGTTCAAGTGATTATCCTGCCTCGGCCTCCCGAGTAGCTGGGATTACAGGCATGTGCCACCATGCCCAGCTAATTTTTTGTATTTTTAGTAGAGATGAGGTTTCACCATGTTGGTCAGGCTGGTCTCGAACTCCTGACCTCGTGATCCACCCACCTTGACCTTCCAAAGTGCTGAGATTACAGGCGTGAGCCACTGCACCCAGCCTGGCCCAAGGGTTCTTTAGTCAACAGGTGTTGAATTCTGCTAGGACTGGGCCCTTCCCTTTGAAGTAGTGAGTTCCTGTCTGGCCCACAGTGTGCTTAAAATGTCATCTGGGAGCTAGAGCCTGGAATGGGGCCATCAAGACTCTGCCTATCCTATTGTGCCCAATCCTACTGCAGCTGAGCTGGTATCCAAGTTGCAAGACAAAGGCCTCTGTACTCTTCCCTCTCCTCTCCTCAAGCCTGAAGGAAGGAGTCTCTCCCAGAGCTGCAAGCTGTGCCGCCTGGGGTTAGGGGAGTGGTGGCACAAGCACTTGCTTGGCTGCCCTGGCTGGTTTCTCACTAGGTCACATGCTCCTTAAGTCCACTAGCTCTGAGCCCAGCATAGCACCAGGACTTGCCCAGGAATTGCAGTCCTTGTGGCCTAGACTGTCCTTTACATTTATTTAGGACCCCAGAACACTTTCACTCATTGTGGTGAGGCTTGCTAGAACTCAGGTTCCAACCCCTGGGGTGGGTGATTCATCTTTGGCTAAGGCTGATCTAAATGCTCCCTCTGTTGGTGCTGGCTGAGTTTTGCCCGGTGTTGTTTTCTGCTGACAGGGCAGCACTGAGTTCCATTGCAAAGTCCCACAATCTCTACGTTCTTCCTCCCCTTAGCATATAGATTCTGTCTCCACGCCATATGGCCTCTGCCAAGGGATGAGGAAAGGGTAGTGTTGGCAATTCAAGACTGTCTTTCTTTCTTACCCTCTTCTGTGCCTCTTTCAGTGATGTGAAGTTAAAACCAAGTACTGTGATTTCTCACCTGATTTTTGGTTCTTATGAAGGTGTTTTTTGTGTGGACAGTTGTTCAATTTGGTGTTCCAGTGGGCAGGACAATCAGTGGAGGCTTCTATTGAGCCATCTTGCTCTGCCTCTTCTTCCTGAAGGATAACATTTTAATGAAAAATTTAGAGATATAGTAATTCTGGGAGATGAAAAGATCTAGTTCAGTTGTGTTAAACTTTGGTATGCACAACAATATCTCAGTGTCTCAGGTGGTTACTAAAATGCAGATGTTTGTGTTTTACCCCTATCCCTCACTCCCTAGTAATTACGAATCAGTAGATCTTGGTTGGGACCTGGGGAAGAGCATCTTTAGCAGAAGTCAAGTGTATAACTATGGAAAGGAATGGTTTATGTAGAGTAGAAATAAAGATCATCCAGATTCTAGGTGTTGGTTCTCACTTGAAGACCTAAGATAATGGCAAGGTTCTGGATAGACAGGAAACTTGTGAACCAAATAAGAAAACCTTCATCTTTTTCAAACAGAAAACCTAAGTAGGTAATAAATAATAGTATGGAGAGGACATAAAAGAGAGTGACTTGAACCTATTTCAGTGTGCTCTAAGCATTATCTTTAGAGCCATCAGTAAATTTGATTTGGGTAAAGGGAAGAGTATTTGGGCAATGGTGATTGAGTGAAAAGTGCTTTATTTTATAGGAAAAAAACTCATAGAATAATTTTTAAAAATTATGATCAAAGATGATAATAATAGCTAATATTTATTGAACATTTACTATGTGCAAGGCACTATTTTGATTACTTCATGCATATTAAGTCTTAATACTCATGAAAACCATGGGGTTTATTTTCCCCATTTTACAGGTAAGAAAGATAAGGCTAAGATAGGTTAATACGTCAAAATGTTGGAGAGGATACTAGTTAAGTAGCTAATGTCTGGGCCGGGTGCAGTGGCTCATGCCTGTAATCCCAACACTTTGGGAGGTCAAGGCGGGTGGATTGCCTGAGGTCAGGAGTACAAGATCAGCCTGGCCAACATGGTGAAACCCCGTCTCTACTAAAAACACAAAAATTAGCCGGGCATGGTGGTCGGCATCTGTAATCCCAGCTACTTTGGAGGCTGAGGCAGGAGAATTGCTTGAACCCAGGAGGTAGAGGTTGCAGTGAGCCAAGATGGCACCACTGCACTCCAGCCTGGGCAACAGAACAAGACTTCGTCTAAAATAAACAAATAAATAAATAAATAAATAAATAAATAAATAAATAGCTAATGTCCAAAGGAGAGGTGACAGAAGTTTGAAATAAGACATTCTAATGAATGTGAAGAGCGAAAGACAAATTTAAGAAATCATAAAGGAAAATGTTTATAATAATAAAGGGACATCATAAATGATCAGATTGGAAAAGTTCAGGAAAGGTAGAATCTGATGCTGACTGACTGTTGTTTGGGATACTGGTGTAATAGTGTTGTTATTAAGAAAGATCGAAGGTTGGGCCTGGTGGCTCATGCCTGTAATCCCAGCACTTTGGGAGGCTGAGGCTGGCAGATCACCTGAGGTCAGGAGTTCAAGACCAGCCTGGTGAAACCTCATCTCCGCAAAAAAATACAAAAACCAGCTGGGCATGGTGGCATGTGCCTGTAATCCTAGCTATTAGGGAGGCTGAGGTAGGAGAATTGCTTGAATCCAGGAGGTGGATGTTGCAGTGAGCTGAGATTGCACCACTGTACTCCAGCTTGGGCAACACAGCAAGGCTCCATCTCAAAAAAAAAAAAAAAAAAAGAAAGAAAGAAAATTCAGGAAGAGTCTACCAAGCATGCAACACGTAGTAGCAAGACACACACACACAGACATACAAACACACATGCACACACACAGAGAAGGATTTAAAAGTAAATATAAGTTAATTATATATACGATAAAAGTCTACTGAGTTATACATGGCTTTGGGTCAGACATGTGGAAACGTACATGAGTCAGAATTATGAGTAGAGTACTCTTGAAGCAGGTGACACTGGAGTATGTGTGTTATTGAAGCCAAGAAATGCTTCTGGTGATAATAATAAAATATTCAACCAGAAGTGGCAAAGCAGTAAAGATTAATTATGTCATATAACAAAACTTTTGAAGGTAGGCAACTCCAGGTTTGGCAAGGTGGCTCAGTGATGTCCGCAACAGCCCAGTCTCTTTCTTTTTTCTTTGCCATCCTCAATATTTGGTTTTTGATCTTGGGCTTGTCACTCATGGTTGCAGAATGGTTGTTGGCAGCACTCTGAAACATGTATCTATACACAACATTTAAAATAAGAAGAGAAGAGGGTGAGAAACAAAGAATAGAATTGTGATTGCCAGGGCTGGGGGAAGGGGAAAACACTGCTAATCAATGGCAACAGGTGTAAAATTTCTATTATGCAAGATGAGTACGTTCTAGAGATCTGCTGTATATCATTGTACCTATAAATAACAATACTGAATTGTACACTTAAAAATCTGTCAAGAGAGGCCAGGCATGGTGGTTCACACCTATAATCCCAGCATTTAGTGAGCATGAGGTGAGAGGGTCACTTGAGCCCAGGAGTTCAAGACCAGCCTGGGCAACAAAGTAAGACCCTATCTCCACAAAAAATACAAAAGATAGCTGAGTGTGGGGGTGCACGCCTTTAGTCCTAGCTACTTGGAAGGCTGGGGCTGAAGGATAACTTGATCCCAGGAGTTCAAGGCTGCAGTGAGCCATGCCACACCACTGCACTCCACCCTGGATGACAGAGCAAGACCCTGTCTAAATAAAAAAAAAAAAACCTCGGGCACGGTAGCTCACGCCTGTAATCCCAACACTTTGGGAGGCTGAGGCAGGTGGATCACCTGAGGTCAGGAGGTCAAGACCAGCCTGGCCAACATGGAGAAACCCTGTCTCTACTAAAAAATACAAAATTAGCTGGGAATGGTGCCACATGCCTGTAATCCCAGCTATTCAGGAGGCTGAGGCAGGAGAATCATTTGAACCTAGGAGGTGGAGGTTGCGGTGAGCTGAGATCGTGCCACTGCACCCCGGCCTGGGCAAAAAGAGCAAAACTCCGTCCCAAAAGAAAAAAGAAAAGAAAAAAATCTGTTAAGAGGATAGAGCTGTTAAGCATATTTATTATAATAAAATTAAGAAGAAAGCAGAAAGAGGAAAAAGAAGAGAAAGGGAGGTGGAGGTGGAGAAGAAGAGGGAGTAGGGGAGGCAAGGAAGAAGGGAAAGAAGGAGGCATCAGTAAGCTCTCCTTGCCTGATTTTTCCTAATCAAAAGGGAAATCCTTAAAAGTTCCTCTGGTGACTTTCCCTTAAGTCTCATTGATCCAAACTTGATTACTTGATCTTCTCTAGCTCAAGACAGTATGGGAAAGTAAATATATTGCCAAGTACAATGAGATTGTCATCACTGCCTTAGATTAAATATTCATCCCCCAGGACTAGGCATATTCTGTATCCTTACCCTAGAGAAAAGAACCAGGGCTCTATTAGAAGAAAAAAGAATATGTCACCCGGGCTAGAGTGCAGTGGTACAATCATAGCTCACTCAACCTCCCAGGCTCAAGTGCTTCTCACACTTCAGCCCCCTGAATAGCTGGGACTATAGGCATGCATCACCATGCCTGGCTAATTTTGGTATTTTTTGTAGACATGGGGTTTCACCATGTTGGCCAGGCTGGTCTCAAACTCCTGGGCTCAAGCCATCCACCTGCTCTGGAACCCCAAAGTGCTGGGATTATAGGTGTGAGCCACCACGCCTGGGAAAAATGACCTGTTGCTAGATAAGTAAGAGTATTAGCCAAGGAGTAGATGGATTTCCCTATGGAGAGCATTTAAAATGAATTGGAAAAAAAAAATAGCCAGCACGGTGGCTCACACCTGTAATCCCAGCACTTTGGGAGGCAAAGGTAGATGGATCACCTAAGGTCAGGAGGTCGAGAAGAGCCTGGCCAACATGGCGAAACCCCATCTCTACTAAAAATACAAAAATTAGCTGGGCATTGGTGGCAGGCAGCCTGTAATAGCCAGCTCGCTTCTGGGGAGAGGGACCGGGGCGCCAGAGGGGGCGAGCAGAGAGAGGGGCGAGGCAGGAGAATCGCTTGAACCTGGGAGGCGGAGTTTGCAGTGAGCCGAGATCACGTCATCGCACTTCAGCCTGGGGGACAAGAGTGAGACTTCGTCTAAAAAAAAAAAAAGAAAGAAAAGAAAAAGAAAAATGAAGGACATGAGATGAAACCCTAAGAGAGAACACTATCTGAAGAGATGTTAAGAGGTAAAAGAGATTGTGAGGGATTGAGAAGGCAGACTCTGAGAGGTAGTCAGTAGGCTAACACCATGGTCATGACAAAGAAAATGGTTCTGTGTTTTCACAGAATGTATCCCAGAGAAGAGTAACTAAGACTTACACACCAGTAATTATAGAAACAGTACTGTATTAGTCTGTTCTCATGCTGCTAAGAAAGACATACCCAAGATTGGGTAATTTTATAAGGAAAAGAGGTTTAATGGACTCACAGTTCCACATGGCTGGGGAGGCCTCATAATAACGGCAGAAGACAAGGAGGAGCAAGTCATATCTCAACATGGATGGCAGCAGGCAGAGAGTGAGAAACAAGCGAAGGGGATTTTTCCTTATCAAACCATCAGATCTCATAAGACTTACTCACTACCACGAGAACAGTATGGGCGAAACCACTCCCATGATTCAATCACCTCCCACTGGGCCCCTCCCATAACATGTGGGAATTATGGGAGCTACAACTCAAGATGAGACTTGAGTGGGGATGCAGCCAAACCATATCAAGTACAAAAGTTGGTGTGGGTCTATAAGCAGGGTTTCTCAACTTTGGCACTATTGACATTTAGGACCAGATAATTTTTTTTTTTTTTTTTTTTTTTTTTTTTCATGTGAGACGGAGTCTCTGTCATCCAGGCTGGAGTGCAATGGCATTATCTTGGCTCACTGCAACCTCCACCTCCTGGGTTCAAGCAATTCTCCTGCCTCAGCCTCCAAAGTAGCTGGGATTACAGGTGCCTGCCACCACACCCAGCTAATTTTTGTATTTTTAGTAGGGACGGGGTTTCACCATGTTGGTCAGGCTGATCTTGAACTCCTGACCTCAGGTGATCCTCCCGCCTCGGCTTCCCAAAATGTTGGGATTACAGGTGTGAGCCACCGTGCCTGGCCCAGATAATTCTTTATTGTGGGATCCTGTCCTCTGCATCGTAGGATGCCTGGCAGCTTCCCTGGCCTCTACCCGTTAGGTGCCAGTAGCAAATATCCCCCCCTCGCCTAGGTATTATAATAAAAATGTCTTCAGACATTGCCAAATCTCCCCAAGGGGAAAAAATCACTCCTAATTGGGAATAACTCGTTTATAACAAGGATGCTTCTGGAAAGGCTACAAATGGGGCAAGAGTAATTAAAACGGATCTTGAAGACTGGATATCATTTAAGCAAGCAAAGTCAGAGGAAAAGAGATTCCAAGGAGCATTTGTGCAGAAGCAATGATGGAAAATTTCAGGTGTGCTTAGGCACACAACATGTACTCATGTCAGGCTCTCACCACAGCATCTGAGTGCAAGTTGCATGATTTTGAACAGGAGAAAAAAATCTAATCAGAACGGAGGACTAGGGAGATTACTAGCCATCTGTGTGTTGGGTGGATTGGGGCAGGGAGAGATTAAAGGCAGGGATAACAGTAATCCAGGGGGAAGGTACAATGAATGACCAAACTAGGGCAGTGACAGTGGTAACTGAGGGGATGACTGTGAGAGATTTTGTGTAGATAGAATTGGGATGGCTTAATGATTACTGGATGGGGGAGGCTCATATCTTTCTCTCTTGCTTTAAGTACTATCTATAAAGATAGGAACTATATGAAAGTTTGGAGGCTGGATAATTGGAAACACATTAATGACATCAGCAGAGAGAGGGAAGCAGGTTAAAGAGGGAAGATTATGTGCTTGGATTCAGATTAATTGGGCTTGTTAGAATAGAGATGAACGAGAGATTTAGTATAGTTTTAGAAGTTATCAGACTAGAGGTCATAGTAGAGACACTAGAGAACAGAGTATAAAGAGGAGATTCAAGATCAGATATAGGTGGGATGAACACCTTGCATATATTTACAGGGCATGAGGTGATCATAAATAAGGTATAAGTACCTGCTAGAGAGGCTGGAGATTCAGAATCATATCATGGAAGGGAGGAGTTTCAAGGATAAGGAGGACAGCTTTGTGGGCCAGAGTGGGAAGTACCCTGAGAGGTTCTAGAGAACTAGCAGAAAGAAGACTTTTACAATATCCTTTCAAGATAGATAGGAATTAATTTATTTATTTTATTTTATTTTACTTTTTTGAGATGGAGTCTCGCTCTGTCGCCCAGGCTGGAGTGTAGTGGCACAATCTCGGCTCACCGCAAGCTCTGCCTCCCAGGTTCATGCCATCCTCCTGCCTCAGCCTCCCGAGTAGCTAGGACTACAGGCGCCCACCACCACGCCCAGCTAATTTTTTTGTATTTTTAGTAGAGACGGGGTTTCACCGTGTTCCTCAGGATAGTCTCGATCTCCTGACCTCGTGATCTGCCTGCCTCGGCCTCCCAAAGTGCTGGGATTACAGGCATAAGCCACTGTGCCCAGCCTGGTGAGTCTAATTTTATGTGGGGATTAGGTACTAGAGTGTGTACAACAAGGCTAAAAATAAATCCAATGAGTCAAAATTGTCATGGGAAATCTCTCAAAAAGTATAGTATAAATGTTTTTCTAGTATTGAATTTGGTGTGTGTGTGTGTGTCTGTGTGTGTGTGCATGTGTGTGTACACATGTATGTAATGGGCAATGAATGCAAGTATTATAGGAAATATAAAAACGATACAATTTTGAAGTATTTTTTATTATGAGAAATAGAGAAAGAGAATGACATTGTTTTCTGAGTGTGCAGAGTAGAATTTTAGAGTAGATTTTCCTCTTTAAGACAGAGTATCATTGCCTTATGTAAACTCTCCTATTCAAATTCCAGGAACTGTTAATAACTCAAGGCAGAATATTTGTGAGTTTCTGCTTTCCTAGAGAAAATTTAGTAAGATACAGGGAAGACATTCTGCAGGTACTTGGCACATATTTTTCATAATGGTGGCAATAAAAGACTTTGTTAATAACAGTGAGAACAAAATGAAGCTGGGCTGTCTGGGGTGCTGAGGTCACCCTCAAAATTAGTGCCTATTAGAAATGTTAGAAATGCTGTCTCTTCTTCAGTAAAAGACACTGCCTGTAGATAGGTATATGGTATATATCCAGTTTGGTGAATTCTATTTCCTTAAATATCTTTTACTGTGACTTGTCTGAAGTACAGTGCCACTGGCAGATTAACAACCTTGGTTGATGATGACCCTCATCATTTGGGAAAAGCATGTGTGTTATATGGGAGAGAAGCTTTGGGAGTTTACAGCTGACAATGAGGGAGAACTGTGGGGCCCTTCTATCAACACTAGAGGGAAATGGGAGGAGAGATGTAGCCACATTGTTTTTATATTCTTTTTTTTTGGAGATGATGTCTTGCTCTGTTACCCAAGCTGGAGTGCAGTGAAGTGTGAAGAGATCACAGCTCACTGCAGCCTGGATTTCCTGGGCTCAAGTGATCCTTCCACCTTAGCCTTGCGAGTAGCTTAGACTACAGGCACATACCACCACAACCAGCTAATTTTTGCATTTTTTATAAAGACTGGGTTTTGCCATGTTGCCCAGGCTGGTCTTGAACTCCTACTTTGACATCCCAAAGTGCTGGGATTACAGGCGTGAATGCCCGGCCCTCATATTCTTCTGTGGATATTAATTCCCTAACTTTCTCACTTCCCTTCAAGTTCTTTCTCTTTCTTTCCTTCTTTCTTTCTTTCTTTCTTTCTTTCTTTCTTTCTTTCTTTCTTTTCTTTCTCTTTCTCTCTTTCTCTCTTTCTTTCTTATATATACTACCTTCTCCCTTCCTTTGTTGCTAACATCAAAAGAATCCTTATACAGAGGTGACAGGGACAGGGATGGAGTCAGAGGTGAAATCGTACCTTCAAGCCAAAAACAGCCTGAAGGCTGAAAGACCACACTGCTGGTCCTGGATGAAATCCATGATGCAGAGTGAGAATTTCTGTTCCTGTTTGCCTGCCCCTCTCCTATTCTGAGCCCATAAAAAGCCCCAGGACTCAGCCTCATGGAGGGGACTTTCCTGCCTTTGGGTAGGGGGACCACCCCTGCTTCGTCTCTGCTGAAAGCTGTTTCATCACTCAATAAAACTCCCTGCCTTGCTCACTCTTTGATTGTCAGCACATCTTCATTTTTCTTGGACATGGGACAAGAACTCAGGAACCGATGTGCAAGGCAGACTTGACTCAGGCAGACAAATTGTGCAGGGTGCCTCCTGTGGCAGGTAGTGTGCCGCAAGTTAGGCCTCCGTCATTGCCGGTCAGAGATCCTTGACTGGCAAAGGAACTGAGAAAAATCCTGCGTTGGGTGGGGGGGGGGGTTGGGGTGGGGTCACTGGATCTAGGAGTAATTGCCAGGCTTGCTCTAGAAATTATTAATGCATTTATGTCTATGAGTCCATCATTTTCTATCCCCTTATCACTCTTTCTCAAAACATTTACCACATGATACCTGTTTTTCTGTTTTGTTTTGTTTTGGTTGTTTTTTGAGACTGAGTCTCACTCTATTGCCTAGGCTGGAGTGCAGTGGCACCATCTCAGCTCACAGCATCCTCTGCCTCCCGGGTTCAAGCAATTCTTGTGACTCAGCCTTGAGAGTAGCTGGGATTACAGGCACCCCACCACCACGCCCGGCCAATTTTTAGTAGAGATGGGGTTTCACCATGTTGGCCAGGCTGGTCTTGAACTCCCGACCTCAAGTGATCCGCCTGCCTCAGCCTTCCAAAGTATTCGGATTACAGGTGTGAGCCACCATACCCAGCCATAAAGTAATATCTTTATTGAGATATAATTCACATAACATACAATTCACCTATTTAAAGGGTATAATTCAGTGGTTTTTAGTGTGTTCACAGAGTTGTGTAACCATTACCACAATCTAATTTGAGAACATTTTGATCAATTCAAAAATAAATCCGATGCCCATGAGCATTCACTCTCCATTCCACCCTGTCCCTAGATTGAAAACGACCATGTGTTTTCTTTCTCTGTGGATTTTCCTGTTCTGCACATTTCAGATAAATGGAATCATATAATATGTAGTCATTTGTGAGAGGCTTCTTTCACTTTGCATAGTTTTCAAGTTCATCCATGTCACAGCATGTAATCAGTACTTCATTTCTTTTTATTGTGGTATATAATAATATTCCATTGTATGGATTATACCATGTTTTATTTACTCATTCCTCAGTGGATAGACATTTTGCTACCGGATTTAAAGCTTACTTTCTGTTTCTCACACTAGTATATAAGCTTCATGAGGGTAAGAACATTTTTGTTGTTTCTCACTCAGTCCCTAGCATTTTGCACATTGCCTGTCTCATGTCAGTGTCAGATTCAAATCTATCTAGCTGTGCTTACGCTGACGGGGGCCAGGAGGGTTCACAAGGACTCAATGGCTGATTAAATGCTTACAGATTCAGAGTTTTCAGGGGCAGAACTTCTGCAAGCATTTTGGCTGTGGTCAGTTACTTTCAGGTTTTCATTACTTTTCGGTTTTCACGGCCGTCTGCCAGTGCCCATAGCCATTATCTCAGCTGCCTCTCTCTTTACTCTCTTGCCAATGGTGCAGGCCACAGCAGGTGTTATCACCTCAGTCCACCAGACATATGCTTATCACTTTGAGGGGTCAAAAATTTCACTGGAGGCTGAATCCCCTTGTCATAAATGGCTCCATTTTGAGACATTTCAGATTATACACCACTATTATATATCAGCCTAGCATGTAGAAATCACTCAGTACATTTGTTGAACACATAATTTAACCATTCATTCACCTGACCAACAGTCATTAAGCACAAACACATTTGTTTTCAACACTCCCTCTCTTCCAAGACATGCCACTCAGTATAGGAGATAAATATGACAAAGGATCTGCCCTTAAGAATCTCATAATCCACTGAAGTGACAACTGTGCAAACAAATAATTAAAGTAAAATTAAGAAGCTGGGCATAGTGGCTCACATCTGTAATCCCAGCAATTTGGGAGGCTGAGGTGAGGGGATTGCTGAGGCCAGGAGTTCAAGACCAGCTTGGCCAATTTAGTGAGACCCCATCTCTATTAAAAAATAATAAAATAAAATAATTGATTTCGAGAAAGGATATGGACAAAGTGCAGCACATAGACGAAGGGCCCAATTCTGTTTGAGGGCATTAGAGGCAGCTTCCACAGTAAAGTCTTGGGTTGAAATTTACAAAAATAGGAGTTTGCCAGCTTGACAGAGAGGGAGCAGAGGTCAACCAGCAGCACACTTAAGCAGTCATGGAGGCTGACCTAGGAGCTGGACATGGAAAAGTAGCAATCCTGGAGCTTTGTATAGATGTGGGGAGGGAACATACAGGGGACTTTCACATTATAAAGAATTTTATATGCTCAAATTAAAGGATTAAAAATGTTCCCCCATGTACATAATAAATTGGCAAAAACGGTTATATTTGAGGGTGGACTAAGGGACTCCAGGAAAGGGATTGGCAAATCAGGTACATGTTCTTGACTATTGCAAAAGTACATTTAAAGTAGCCGCGGGGGATACATGTATACTTTTGGGCAGGATTGTGCCATGGTCCTATCAACATGCAGCAAAGTGACTTTGGGGACAGTAGGGAGGTGGGCAGGAGCCAGTGATGAGGGAATGGCAATCATATTTGACCTCTGATCTGTTTCTTTCCTCCTTCTCCTTGACGTCCCCATATAAATGTTACACGGGCATTCCCACACTCGGGTACGCACCTACAGAGACTGATTGGGGGTAACCGTGTCACTTGCTTGCAACGCTGGTACCTCCGCTCTGCACCCCAGGAGTGAGAAGTGAGTGAGGCTCGGGGCTGGGCGCTGGCTCCGAATCTTCGGGCTGGGAAGAGACTCCACCATCTGGGGGCGGCCTGGGGGAGTAGCCTCAGTGTCTTCCTGCTGATGCAATCTGCTAGGTCGCGAGTCTCGGCCGCGAGAGGGCCGGTCTGCAATCCCGCCCGCCACGTGTACTCGCCGCCGCCTCGGGCACTGCCCCAGGTCTTGCCGCAGCCGGAACCGCGCTCTGCAGCCGCAGTCCCGGTCCACGCGGTCAGGGGCTGCGACCCTTGGGATCTGCCCTCCGCTCAGCTCCAGCTTCCCTCGTGGCCGACGCAACAATGAAGGTAACTACTTACGATTTTGTCTGTGTTTTACAAAAATGTGTGCATGAATCGAACCGGCGATTTCTCCAAGAAACACAGTTGGTGGAGAGGGGAGGAAGGCGAGACAACCATGGCTTACTTATACCCCCCGCAAACGTCTGCAATATCTTTTTTATCAATCGTAGTTTGCAGGGACAGTGCATTCTGTTCAGATTTCGGTTTAACCTCCGCTCGCAGGATGTGCCTTCTCGAACTTTTTCACATTCGCTTTTGGGAACGGAGGTAAAAGGCTGCTACAGCTCCCTCCCCTGCTTGTGAAGTTTGGAAAGGAAGTGGGTGCTTCTCTCAGTTTCTCCTATGCACAGGAGGTGGGGAAGTTTGGAGAGGAGGTCTGGGGATGTCCCGGGCTGTAAATAGGCTTTCCTGCAGCATGTGTGTGATGCAGGAGGGAGCGGCTGGAAGAGTTGACCCGGGTGGAGAGGGGAGGGAAAACGATGTTTTCGCTGTTAAAAGCAGAAGGCTCGTCTTATTTTGTTTCTTGTGGAAATTAAAGCTTCTAGGAGTTACAAATGATAGACGCCTAAGGGCATTCATTTGTTAAACCAGTGAGAACGCTTATGGCTCTGATCTTGCTAATGAAGGATAATTAGCCCAGCTGCCTATTATTTCTGATGATTTAGGTGTAGGTATGTACATCGCTGAGTGTTTTGTTTTCCTGGTTTCACACACTGGAAAACTGCAATCGCATTTAAAATCCGAAGAACAACTTTTTCTAAGGAAAGTGAAGGATGGGCAGATATTCTTGCCATCTATTATTTTGGAATTGAGATGACCATAATGCAATCTGAACTTCTGGTAGAAATAAAGCCACGTTTCGGAGTTTCGAAGGAGGGAGATGAAGCATGGTTCTCAACTGCTCTTATCTACAACCCATCCCAGACCACAGTTTCACTCAGAAGAAATAATATGTAAATAGTGCCTTTGTTCCAAACAAAAATTTTCACTACCGTTAAACAGTAACCGAGTGGAAACTGTGTATTTTGTATTCCACAGAGATCATGCAACCTTTCTTCTATAGTTAGAGGTTCTAGTTCTGGCTTCCTCATGCTTGTTTCATTTTAGATGAAAAACACACTTTAATTGATTATAGCTTTAGTAAGTAAAAGGAGAAAACTAAAAGAATGAACAGTGTTGCTTTTCCAGCTTTTTCCTGTCCATGTGGAGTTGTGGCTGATGACGCATTTTGTAGGTCCAAAACCCCTGTCCCTTTCACAAGGTACTTTTATAACATGAGAAACTAGATATCTACAAGTAGTCTCTTTTCTGTTCCCTGATATTTCCTAAGATTAAGAAAGAAACGATTGTATTCTAGGTGTGACCGAGGAAGTATGGGAGGTTCCGTTAAGTTAGTTTTATCACAATGTTTCAAACATCTTTCCACTTACCTCTTAAATATGTATTGCTATCATAAGCTTAACTTTTTAAAAAATGTTATTTGCACGTGGCATCTTGACTGCCTTTGTCCTCAGCAAATTCTCTAGGCTTAAGTCATGCATGAGCTTGTATTTTAAGATGGACACATACAGAATGGGCAACTGGATAAGAAACATAGCGTATACACTGAGTAGCATGTGTACAAAAATGATAAGTCTGTATTATGACTTAATAAATTTAGATGGAGATTTAAAAATAATACACATGTGAATGGGATGGAGGCAAGGGAAGTCCCTGTGTGTGTGTGTGTGTGTGTGTGTGTGTGAAGGGAAGACCGGAGGCCTAGTGGGGAGAGGGGTTTTACATTCCAGACACAGGATGTGGCCCCTCAGGCTAGGCTCAGAGATATAAAGCTAGTTAAGCTGGCCTAACAAAAGGGTGGTGGTTAGAAAAAGGAAAAAAAGAGGTGGGGGTTGGGGAGGACAAGAATTTAATGCTGGTCAATATTTTTTTCTGATAAGTGTCAATAATGAGTAATTTCATTTGATTTCAGAACTACAGAGAGAAAGGGGGAAAAGAGCTTTTTCCATTTGTACGCAAGAATTTCTCTTTTCAGCCCTTTAGAACCAGATCTAGTTATCTGAAATGAGTTTAAAACCTTATTATGAAAGGAAGTTGAAAACATTTGATCACAACTGAGGTTTGTACTGTGAACTAAAACCAAGATGTGCCTTCTGACAGTAGTTGTGCAACTCTCTGAAAAAAGAAAAATAGCTCAGAACGATCTGAGCTTTGTGAAGGCTACCAATTTATCAGGCCCAGAGAGACAGGAGTGTGAGACTGCAGCCACAACCCCTGTAGCTATGCACAGGAGCAATTATTTAAAGACATTTTGTTCCTGACTGCCTCACTCATTATGTTCCTGGAATTTGTGATACAAAAAACAATGTTTAGCCTATCGTTTATATAGTTTATGTTATCTTAATATAAATTCTTCTCAAACAACTTAGAAACTGCCTCTTTTTTCTTTTAAAAACCCACTAGTAACTGCTGTATATATTCAGGGCAACTTGATTTGGTGTTTCCTTGGTTGCAGTCCTCAAATATGACTTCAATATACTCTCTCCTTATATAAATTTTGTCTCAGTTTTGTCTGTAGGCTGACATTCCAATTGTTTTCTTTTTTTTTTTTTTTGAGACGGAGTCTCGCTCTGTCCCAGGCTGGAGTGCAGTGGCCGGATCTCAGCTCACTGCAAGCTCCGCCTCCCGGGTTTACGCCATTCTCCTGCCTCAGCCTCCCGAGTAGCTGGGACTACAGGCGCCGCCACCACGCCCGGCTAGTTTTTTGTATTTTTTTTAGTAGAGACGGGCTTTCACTGTGTTAGCCAGGATGGTCTCGATCTCCTGACCTCGTGATCTGCCCGTCTCGGCCTCCCAAAGTGCTGGGATTACAGGCTTGAGCCACCGTGCCCGGCCTGTTTTCATAATTATATATTTTGTTCCTTATTCTCGTTTCTAGAAATAAAGCAAGGGAAGTAAACAGCTGAAAAGCTGATAGTGGTGTTATTAACCTAACTGAGAGGGCTGGGCTTATGAGTAAATTATTTCTGTGCATAAATGAAAGATTGTTTCTAAATGATAGCTATCTTGAGCCTTTCAACTAGTTACATCTTTTGGGGTTTCAGGTTGCCAGCTTCTTCAAATGGCCTCTTCTCAATTGGTATAGGAAGTTGGAAAATAAACAACTTTCTCTGTTTCGCTTTAGTGCTGGTAACCACAATTTCTTTAAATAACAGACACCCACCCCAGGGAAACCCAGTGGCATGATCAACCTTATGCTCAGGAAGGTTTGGTTACTATATTGGAGAGTGAGAATCTGGGACCTTCCACTACAGACATAATTGTCCCAGGTATCCTCTAGTTTCTATACGATACTGTCATTCTTTTTTCTTTTCTTTCCTTTCTTTCTTTCCTTTTTTTTTTCTTCTTTCTATTTTTTTTTTTTTTTTTTGACAGAATCTCACTTGTGTTGCTCAGGCTGGAGTGCTGCAGAGTGATCTCTACTCACTGCAACCTCCACCTCCTAGGTTCAAGCAATTCTTGTGCCTCAGCCTCCTGAGAAGCTGGGATTACCACCACACCCAGCTAATTTTCATATTTTTTTGTAAAGACAGAGTTTTGCCATGTTGGCCAGGCTGGTCTGGAACTCCTGGCCTCAAGCGATCCGCCCATCTCGGCCTCCTAAAGTGCTGGGATTACAGGCATCCTATCATTCTTTTTGAGCACAGGAGGAAACTGTCATGCACGTTCGTGTGAAGAGACCACCAAACAGGCTTTGTGTGAGCCACATGGCTGTTTATTTCACCTGGGTGCAGGCGGGCTGAGTCAGAAAAGAAAGTCAGCGAAGGGAGATAAGGGTGGGGCCGTTTTATAGGATTTGGGTAGGTAAGGGAAAATTACAGTCAAAGGGGGACTGTTCTCTGGCGGGCAGGAGTGGGGTTACAAGGTGCTCAGTGGGGAGCTTTTGAGCCAGGATGAGCCAGGAAAAGGAATTTCACAAGATAATATCATCCCTTAAGGCAAGGACCGGCCATTTTCACTTGTTTTGTGGTGGAATGTCATCGGTTAAGGCGAGGAAGGGCATTTGCACTTCTTTTGTGATTCTTCAGTTACTTCTTCAGGCCATCTGGGTGTGTACGTGCAAGTCACAGGGGATGCGATGGCTTGGCTTGGGCTCAGAGGCCTGACAGAAACAATGGCTGATCTTCTCATTTTATGGTCAAAAATATAGGCAGCCTTTGTATTGTAACATTATCCCCTTAACAGCTGTCCAAACGGTCTATACATTTCACCTAACATATGGTAAATGTTCCTACAAATGGCCTTTCCAGAGCCTCTGTCCATTCAACTAAGGCCACTGTAATGGGATTGTATGCAGTTCAGCCAAGACATAAATGTGAGGTGCAACTCACATTTTTAAAATGTTTCAAATTAAGCATTTACACGCTTTTATTCATAAACTCGACTTTGCAAATATTGGTAAGCAGTTTCATCGTAAGACCTGGTCGGTGACTCACAATGTCAATGGTGAAGGCAAAGGAGAATCTATCTTTTCTGGAACACCAGGGTTCAGGCATCAATTTCAACTATGCTTATAATTCATCCTCTGAAGTCCACAAAGCTAAATTATCTTTCCCCTAAAAATTGAGTACTCATATCCTTAAAATAGCTTAGAAATTAGACTACCTTTTGAATACAGCATAGCATGTCACATAAACATTTTCTACTGTCATACCTTTTGATGGGAAAGACTATTTTGCAAAACATTTTCTTGTGTTCAGTAATTAATGGGAAAAATAAAATCTAAAAGAAAGAGACAGTTATATCGCAAAAATACAGGAAAATGGAGGAATGGAAACAGGGAAGACCAATACAGAAAAAAATAGAGGAAATTACAAGTAATAATCCGAAGTCATACCGAAAAACATTGGCTCTTTGATTGAAAGTTGTGAAATACTTGTGAAACCCAGCTAGTTCCATTAAGAATAGTCTTTAATCTAAAAAGAACCAATTCATTTGTCAGTTCTTTATTTCAATGTGTAGATTTGAATGTTTGATCAATTGCATTTACAGTTTATCTCTCAGTGTGAGAACTGTTTTTGCTGTTTTGACTAAAAATGGGTATCTGCTTTAGGAAGACTTAGGAAGCCTGGACATACGATTACAGATCAAATTCTATTTGACTCCATAGAAATCGAGACGGAAGGAGCACCTGTTGGGATATTCTAGACCAAACATTCCACAGCTGTCTCTTAACGTGACTGACAAAGAGACACAGTTGAGACGAAGTTTCGGTATATCCTGGGATGAGGCCAAGGGTGGATTTGCACAGGATGGTCATAGGGCAGTTGTTAGCATTCCACCACTACATAAAAGGGTGATTTTGCCAAGTGCATTTCATTTCATTTTAGTTGATTTATATACCAAGTTATATTGTTTTGACTTTAGGACTAGATGTGAGTTCAGGAATTTGAAATCATAATAAATGTTTCCTTGAACTTTGAGGATAAAAGGTAGAGTTAAAAGACAGCTGCAAAGTCTACATGGGGAAGCATAACACATGACTCAGGGTTCCATGGTTTTCAGTGTCAGTGAGTGCTCTGTATACTTACAAGAATAGTGCTGGTGTTTATAGAAGAAACACATGCAGGTTTGAGGCAGGACTTCCTTGCTTAACTGGTGCTTTTGCTTTCCATTTTCTAAATGTCATGCAAACTACTTAAAAAAAATTTTTTTTTTAAGACAGAGTCTTGCTCTGTTGCCCAGGCTGGAGTGCAGTGGTGCAATCTCAGCTCACTGCAAGCTCCGCCTCCCAGGTTCACGCCATTCTCCTGCCTCAGCCTCCCTGCAGGCGCCCACCACCACGCCCAGCTAATTTTTTGTATTTTTAGTAGAGACGCGGTTTTACCGTGTTAGCCAGGATGGTCTCGATCTCCTGACCTCATGATCCACCCGCCTCGGCCTCCCAGGGTGCCCGGCTGCAAACTACTTTAACTGAAAACATTCTTCTAAGGAAAGCATCAGAAAACTTACTAGAATTGCTTAATAATAAATAAATTGATTTGTTTTTCTAAAGACCACCAGAGCGGGCACAAAAGAACCAGCGGGTAGGCAAGGCTAGGCGCAAAACTGCAAATTTATTTTGGTCACCTAAGGTGTGGGGGAGAGGTCTGTCGGCCTCCGGCAAAGAAGGCCGACAGAGTCCCCCGGTGGGGCTCTCGGGCGGGGTTCCTGATACACTCCCGACATCCCGATGGGAGTGGGGCTGGGAAGTCCGCGCGTGGCGTCAGTCCGGAGCGGCTTTTCTAGGAGTGGGAGGGCAATAGGTGGGGCACGGGCGTGTCGGGGGGCGTTCCGCAGGTGCGACCAGGTAAATCTTAGTCTCTTCGGATTGACGTCACCTGGCGCATGCCCGGTTGGTCTGCACCTTCCCTGGGCGCTGGCTGCATTTTCGCGGGCCCAGGAAAAGTTGGTGAAGAAGAACCGGGAAGTGCACCATCTTGCCTCCGTTTGTCCAAACATAAATAATACAAATAAAAGAGCAAAATGAGAAAGTAGACAGACTCCTAGTCTATTGTACAATTGATCTCTCCAGGTTCTAGGCTTTCTTGGGTCTGACACCGCTTTGTAATTTTTTTTTTTTTCCAGATAGGGTCTCTTTCTGTCACCTAGGCTGGAGTGCAGTGGTACAATCATGGCTTACTTCAGCTTCAACCTCCTGGGCTCAAGTGATCTTCCTGCCTCAACCCCCTGAGTAGCTGGGACCACAGGCATGTGCCACCATGCCCGGCAAATTTTTGTATTTTTTGTAGAGATGCAATTTCTCCATGTTGTGCTGGCTGGTCTTGAACTCCTGGGCTCCAGTGATCCACCCACCTTGGCCTCCAAAGTGCTGGGATTACAGGCATCCGTCACTGCACCTGGCCAGTTTGTAAATCTTGTGAAAAGTATGGCCAGTCTTGTGAAATGTGCAAACACATTTAGACACAAGGTTTTATATCTAAATTATTGGTTATTAAAGTCAGGACAATAGAGTGCATATAGCATGGAAGATAGGTAGAAAAGACTGAAATGATTTAGTTTTTCAGAGCAGTGGAGAGCTATTGGCTCTTGCCTTTGCAATCAGGTTAGATATGAAACTATATAAGCAGAAGCTTCACGCTGCCATTTGAATATTGAAAATCTCCAATCACTTGCCTTTTAGTTTGAGATAAACAACCAATGGTTTGTTTGTTCACAGCACATAAGTTATCACTTTCTTCTTTGTTTCATCTCATCAAGATCTAAAGTGTATAGTCACAGAATAGAACTCGGTTCATACCATCTGCACCCCAATTTCTTTGATCTTCAACTAGTTTGGAAGTGTGTGTGGGTGTTTTCTTAGCCAAGGTTAGTATGCAATTTCTTAGTGGAGTGTAGGAGTTTGGGGTGCCTAGCCTTCCTACTTCCTACTTAGATAATTTCCCCTACCTGTAGTACCGGTCTAAGGAGAAGGCCAATATGGCCATGTTCCTAGCAGGTGACCCCACCTTAGCCACAGCTGATTGTAGGAAGGGTGTATATTTGGCCCAAGACCAGTCATCCTTTTTTTTTTTTTTTTTTTTTTTTTTTGAGGCAGATTCTTGCTCTGTTGCCCCGGCTGGAGTGCAGTGGTACGATTTTGGCTCACTGCAACCTCCACCTCCTGGGTTCAAGCAGTTCTCCTGCCTCAGCCTCCCTGAAGGGGTGGCCTGCCCCTCCACACCTGTGGGCGCTTCTCGTTAGGTGGAACGAGAGACTTGAGAAAAGAAATGAGACACAGAGACAAAGTATAGAGAAAGAAAAAGTGGGCCCAGGGGACCGGGGTTCAGCACACAGAGGACCCGCGCCGGCACCGGTCTCTGAGTTCCCTCAGTATTTATTGATAATTATCTTTACCATCTTACAAAAAGGGAAGTGACAGGATAATAGGATCATCGTAGGGAGAAGGTCAGCAGTAAGACATATGAATAAAGATTTCTGTGACATAAGTTTAAGAAAAAGTGCTGTGCCTTGATATGCATATGCAAACATCTCCATAAACCTTTTTAGTGCACAAAGAGCAGCATTGCACTGACAAGTCCCACCTTTCACCCTAAGGCGGTTTTCTCCTTTCTCAGTAAACAGAACATACAATCAGGTTTTACACCGAGACGTTCCATTGCCCAGGGACGGGCAGGAGACAGATGCTTTTCTCTATCTCAACTGCCAAGAGGCTTCTTTCCTCTTACACTAGTCCTCCTCAGCACAGACTCTTCACGGGTGTCAGGCTGCGGGACGATCAGGTCTTTCCCTTCCCACGAGGCCATATTTCAGACTATCACATGAGGAGAAACCTTGGACAATACCTAGCTTTCCTAGGCAGAGGTCCCTGCGACCTTCGGCAGTGTACGTGTCCCTGGGTACTTGAGATTAAGAGAATGGTGATGACTTTTCACAAGTATACTGCCTTCAGGCACTTGTTTAACAAAGCACACCCTGCACAGCCCAAAATCCTTTAAACCTTGAGTGACCACAGCACATATCTCTTGCAAGGACAAGGTTGGGGTAGGGTCACAGATTAACAGCATCTCAAATATAGACCAAAGTGGAGTCTCTTATGTCTACTTCTTTCTATATAGACACAGTAACAGTCTGATCTTTCTTTTCCCCACACCTCCCCAGTAGCTGGGATTACAGGTGCCCACCACCACACCCGGCTTTGTATTTTGTATTTTAGTAGAGATGAGGTTCACCACGTTGGCCAGGCTGGTCTAGAACTCTTGACCTCAAGTAATCCTCCCACGTCGAGCTCCCAAAGTGCTGGGTTTACAGGTGTGAGCCACCACGCCCAGCCAATCGTCTTTTACTTCTTTCTTATTCTCTTATTCTACATATTCAATCAGGTATCATGTCCTGTAGACTCTGTCTTCTCTGAATCTACAGGTTCTCTCTTTCCCATTGCCGTGCATACTGGTTTATGCTCTCATTACTTCTTGCTTGAATTATTCCAGAAGTCTCCCAACTGGTCTGAAGCTTAATTTTCATTACGTGCTGTTCGATCTCACTCCACTACTCAAAATCGATGGCTTTCCCATTGTCTCCTGAGTTTAGCTTAGTGCATGAGACCTTTTAAAATCGACCTACACCTCTTCTATGTGCATGCATTTCTCTGGTCATAATAGAGGATTTGATCTACTTCAAAATGAGTTCTTATATTTACATTTACTGGTTTTTAATTCCCTCCATCCTACCTATAATTTGCACCACATTGCTCACCATGCAGCCCACTCCCCAGACACCTTGTGAGAACAGCGATCATGTTTTTGCAGTGGAATGAACATGGGCGAAAGGTGGGAAGGTATGCATAGATTTACATTTTGAAGTCAGGAAATAAGATACTGATCAATGCTTTAATTCCACTGTGCTTATTATCTTTTCCTCTGTTCTAGCGTGAACCTTGCACCAATAAGATATTGATCATACGCTGCAACTCCTCTGCACTTACCTTTTCTTCTACTCTGGCATGAACCTTGCACCATTGTTGGTGCTTTACAGATATTAGTTGAGTTAAATCGAGCGCCTGTTTCTGAACTTTCAAGATTCAGATTAATTGATTCTGTTTTATACTTCTCTGTTTTTGAATGGTACATGTATCTTTCCACACTTGGATTTCTTTAGAGTTAAAGCTTTAATTGACTTCCAAAAGATGGAGTATTATAAAAACACAGAGAAAAGTAAAGTATTTACATGGTCTTAATGCCCATTGCCAAACTCATACAGCTGCTATATGTATCTACTGGCAAACTCACACAACTGGTTGATTTTAAATTGATTGTAGGAAAATTCATACAAAAAGATGCTACATAGGAACATCTGAACACCACAAAAATCATAATGAACAAACTCAGTAATGCCAGACTGTTCTATCACTAGTTTTCAGATTAAGGCAGTATGTAAAGGGAAACATCCTTGGAATGGTCTTAAAATCTAGAACAAAGTCATGTGTTTGGGAATCTTAACCAATTCCGATACTGTTCAACATGTTTTTCTTTGTTGCAAACAATGCAGTTTTTAAGCAAACTAATGAATGCATACCCTGACAAACAAATCCAACAAAAGAGGCACTTAGAGCAGTGTTCATTGAATCCTAGAATTTTGAAAGAAAAAATCTATTAGGTCATTTTGGGCTTTTACTTCTGCTGAAGAAGGATTGTTCTTTTGAGTTTATTTTTCTAGCTTTCAGTTCTATTCCATTTAAATGCCTCCAGGAAAAGGATTTCTCAAACTCCCTATGGAGAGTTCTGGCACCTACTATATTCACTTTCAAAAGTCTCCTGATAACTTATTTCCTTTTTCTTTTGGTTATACACATCAACCATTCATGGTTGGTTCTGCTGATAGTTTTCCATGAGTCTTTATGCTTATTTAAAGGAAATCATGTAACATTAATCATATAACATATAACCATTACTTGGTTATAAAGCATGATATTAACTAAACTGGCTTTTAAAAATTCAGTAACATTAGAGCAAATATTTTATTTATTTATTTTTTGAGACGGAGTTTTGCTCTTGTTATTACCCAGGCTGGAGTGCAATGGCGTGATCTCGGCTCACCGCAACCTCTGCCTCCTGGGTTCAAGTGATTCTCCTGCTTCAGCCTCCCAAGAAGCTGGGATTACAGGCGTGCACCACCATGCATGGCTAATTTTGTATTCTTAGTAGAGACAGTGTTTCTCCATGTTTGTCAGGCTGGTCTCGAACTCCCGACCTCAGGTGATCTGCACGCCTCAGCCTCCCAAAGTGCTGGGATTACAGACGTGAGCCACCACGCCTGGCCATACAGCAAACATTTTATTAATAACATCAGTAGTTCCATGAATATATAGATGTAAGATGTCAATAAAGTTTATGCCCCTTAATAACTGAGTGTGTTAATGTTGTATTTGCTGGTTAACTGGCACCTTCTTTCTTGATCAATGTTCTTAGAACAGTATGTACAGGAGTACTTCAGTCTACCACTTGATATTCGAGGACAACACTTCGAAGCTTGAAATGAGAGACTGTTTTAACCATATTAACGTAACTGCATAGTTTGCAATAGATTTAATGATTCAGCATCATTGTTAATATTTAGTTTAATCAAAAGTGCCTTATATTAACTTGTACACATGTGAAATGACTTATGAACAAGATTATTTATTGCAGCATTGTTTGTGATTACAAAGATTGGAAGTCATTTGCATAGCCATTGGGTGTAAAAAATAATGACATTAAAAGAAAACAATTGAGGAAAGAACCAGTAAGCTCTCAGGTAGAGATATAAAGAAAGTCACCCTGAGCCTTTCACTGTGTATATTTATATATTTGATTTTTGACACATGTGAGTTTATTATAATCAAAATTGAATTAAAATTGAAGCCTTATAATGAAATTAGCTTGACACCAGAGCCATTATCAAGAAAATCTGAAATACTGGTACCTATGCAAATTTTATTTTATTATTTTTATTTATTTATTTATTTTTGAGACGGAGTCTTGCTCTGTCACCCAGGCTGGAGTGCAGTGGTGTGATCTCAGCTCACTGCAATCTCCAGCCTCCCGGGTTCAAGAGATTCTTCTCAGCACCCCTAGTAGCTGGGATTACAGATGCCTGCCACCACGCTTGGCTAATTTTTGTATTTTTAGTAGTGACAGAGTTCTGCCACGCTGGCCAGGCCGATCTTGAACTCCTGACCTCAGGTGGTCCCCCTGCGTCAGCCTCCCAAAGTGCTGGGATTACAGGCATGAGCCACTGCACCCGGCCATTTAAGCAAATTTTAGTTAAGACCAGTAACATATTTTTTGACAATCTTTCCAAAGTGTTGTATTTAATTTAACTAACTGAAAATTATCTATTAAGAAAGCAAGTTAAATGTCATGTGTATACTTCACAGTGTACACACTGTAATGATTCACAGTAAACATTATATGAAGAGTGTCTAAACTTTTCTTCAAATCTACCATATATATAGTACAATAATGACTAGCAAACAATGGCTAAGTTTTACTTAATTAAACATTTATGTAGCTCCTACCAAGGCTACTAGACTTTGTACCCAGTAATAGGAAAACAGAAATAATTCAAGCAGTATTCTCACTCTTGAGAAACAATTCTATTTAGGGAGAGATACAAAAAAAGCAAAGGTGGCCAGGTGCGGTGGCTCATGCCTGTAATCCCAGCACTTTGGGAGGCCGAGGCAGGCAGATCACTTGAGGCAAGGAGTTCGAGACCAGTCTGACCAACATGGTGAAGCCCCGTTTCTACTAAACATACAAAACTTAGCTGGGTGTGGTGGCATGCACCTGCAATCCCAGCTACTCAGCAGCCTGAAGCAGAGAATTGCTTGAACCTGGGAGGTGGAGGCTGCAGTGAGCCAAGATTGCATGCACCACTGTACTCCAGCCTGGGTGACAGAGCAAGACTGCATCTCAATAAATGAATAAATAGTAGAGGCAATAGAGTGCATATAGTAGGTGCTACAGTAGAAGTCTGCACAAGGTTCTGTATGTGGAAAGGCAAGTCAGAAAAATTAAGAAAGGCTGTATTGGGAGGTGACATTTAAGCAGAACCATGAAAGGAGACTGGATGAACATGGCGGTAAGAGCACTTTTACACAACCCCACACTCCTGGGCCCAGACTCACTTGCTCATTCCCTAATCATGGAAGACTTTGAGGAAAAGCCTGCTGGGCTTCCCTTCCAGCCCATTGGTAAATACAGAGAGGCCTAACCACCCAACATCCCCCACGGAATGCACTCTTGGGACTTAAGCATTGGCAACCCAGCACCCAGTTAAATTCCCCATGTCACTGTTTCCACATTGTCCCCATCACCTTCACTCTCTTGATGCTCTGCATTTTCTCTCTTAACTCGACCCACAATAGACCCTCCCACTCAAATCTGCCCACAATACCCTTTGCAACCAATATTACCACACTCCACTTTATCTTTGCTAAGTGTTTCCTGCTCCTCCTGGTCTTAGGTGAGGTCATTTCTCTGCCAATCTTTAAAGTGGAGGCTGCTCATTTTCTCTGCCCCTCATCCAGGGCTGGGGTGGGGCTGATGCCCTTCACCCTGCCCAGTATTGTTTCCACATGAGACTCCTCGCATAGCATCTGCTCTCTGCTACTCAGACCAGCAGTCTGTGCTCTCTCTTCCTCTAACCATCACTGGAAAACATCCCAGTCCCTCTGGCCCCATTATCCACTGTAGATTTTAGCACTTACCTCCTCTCTTCCCTCCCATGTGCTGTTTTCCCATTTATTTTAAGGTGCATGTGGATGGCCCATTCCCGTTCTTGGCATCTTAGTCCCTTTAATTTCTCATTTCCGCTAATTTGCTACATTCCTCATATGCCAGCTACACCTATGGCCATATCCCAGACCTTTGAATCACACACCAAATTCCTTCAAGTCTTATGAGTCACTTTTGGCCCAAGACTTATCTTACATCTATGCAGTCCTATCTATTTTAACTACCATGATGTGCCCAGTTTAGGCCACTGTCTTCTCTTCACTGAATATATGTGTTTCTATTTTTTCTCATCCCCATTTGTCTCTCAGACCCAATTTGTTCTCCAGAGCAGAGTGATCACATCAGTCACCTGCTTTAAAAACTCCTCAACCCAGTGGGGCATGGTGACTCACAGCCCCAGCACTGTAATCCTAGCACTTTGGGAGGCTGAAATGGGAGGATCACTTGAGCCCAGGAGGAGCTGCAGTGATCTGTGATCATGTCACTGCACTCTAGCCTGGGCTACAGAGTGACACCCTGTCTCAAAAACAAACAAACAAACGAAAAACAACAAGAAAGTTTTTTGAGCAAAAAACCTCTTCAACCTCTTCCTGTTATATTTTGAATAAAACCCAAAGTCCCCACTGTGCTCCAGAAGTTCCCAGGGGATCTGGTCCTTCTCATCTTTACAGTCTCATCTTGTTTTGCCGTTTCCACCTCCCTTATCCCCCAAACTGTCTTCAGGGCCTTTGCACTTGCTGATGCCTCTGCCTAGAAGGTCTTCTTCTGAGTCCCCATCCAGCGGTGCCTTATCACCCTGCCAACCTCAGATTGGATGCTACTTCCTCAAAGAGACTGTTGGGACTCCCGTGTTTCCCAGGCCTTCAGCGCCCTCATCTCAACTTGCAATGATTGTATTGGGGTGATTATTTGTATGATTTTGGGATTGATATCTGACTCTTCCACTAGACCATACATTTCTTGAGAGCAGACAGCATGTCCAGTTTTTTACCACTGTGCAACAATATGTCGTCCAATGCTTGGCCCATAATAGGGGGCTGGTGAATGTGGTAGGCTGAATCACAGCCCCCAAGGATGCCCATAGCCTAATCCCTAGAAGCTTTCATGGTAAAAGGGATTTTTGCAGATTTTAATTAAGTTATGGATCTTGACATGGAGAGATTATCCTTGATTATCTAAATGGGTCCAGTATAATCAGTAGGGTCTTTATAAGAGGGAGGCAGAGGGTCAGAAGCAGAATCAGAGAAGGAGATGCCACAGTGGAAGCAAGGGGTGTGTGTGTGTGTGTGTGTGAGAGAGAGAGAGAGAGAGAGATTGAGATTTAAAGAGCTCCATTACTTGCTCTGAGGATGAGGATGAGCCAAACAATGCAGGTGGTTTATAGAGGCTGGAAAAGCCAAGAAAACAGATTCTCACTCTAGAGCCTCCAGAAGGAATGCAGCTCTGCTGAAACCTTGATTTGGAACTTCCAGAACCATAAGATAATAATTTTGTGTAGTTTCAACGCTGGGCCTGGTGGCTCATGCCTGTAATTCCAGCACTTTGGGAGGCCAAGGTGTGCGGATCACTTGAGGTCAGGAGTTTGAGACTAGCCTGGCCAACATGGTGAAACCCTGTCTGTTAGCCAGGTGTGGTGGTGCACACCTGTAGACCCAGCTACTTGGGAGGCTGAGGAAGGAGAATCACTTGAACCCGGGAGGTAGAGATTGCAGTAAGCTGAGATTGTGCCACTGCACTCCAGCCTGGACTACAGAGTGAGACTTTGTCAAAAACAAAAACAAAACAAAACAAAAAAAACCAGAATAATTTTGTGTACTTTCAGGCCACAAAGTCTGCAGTCATGTGTTACAACAGCAGTAGTAAACAAGTACAGATTTTGGTACCTGGAAATGGTGTGCTATGGTAACAAATACCTAAACAATGTGGAAGTGGCTTTTGAATTGAGTGTTGGTCCATATATGGAAGAATTTTGAGGAGCATGATAGGAAAAGCCTAGCTTGCCTTAGAAAGACCTTTAGTAGAAGTAGGGATATTAAAGGTGCTGCTGGTGAGGACTTGGAAGTGAGGAGCGTGGTAATGAAAATGTGTTTCATTTTAGAGAATATCAAAGTCATTGTAGAAGGTTGGTAGAAGTGTAGGTTTTCATAATGTGTTGTTGGTGAAAGCTGAGAAAGATTTGTTTAGGGACCCTTTTTAGGGAACATGTTTAGGGAAACTGGAGGAAAAAGGATCCTTGTTATACAGTGGAATGCAACTGTGGAATTGTGTCTTACGGTTACATGGAAAGCAGAATTTGTTTGAACTTGGATATTTGGCTTAGCTTTCCAAGTAAAGTATTGAAAGTGTAGCCTGGTTTCCTCTTGCTGTTTTATAGTAAAATGCCAGGGAAAAAGGGATAAATTGCAGTAGGAACTGTTAAGAAAAAGGAACAAAGACATGATGACTTGGGAAATTCTCAAGATACCTGATTTGTAAAAGATGCTAAAATTAGAAGATTCACTAAGATGCTAAAATTAGAAGATTCAGGAAAGTGTGCTCTGGAGAGGAAGCCAAGGGTGAGTTCCTTGTGGTGTAGGCTAGGAGCTGTGGCAGGGATGCAGGGAAGAGACGATGGTGACTTGGACTAGGGGCCTGGCGGGGTATGGGAAAATATAGAGGAATGAGTTGATTCTGTTGGGACTTGGTATTGAGTTCCTTAATTCCATGAGTGGAAACACATGTAGAGCTCTCTTTCCTGGCCACCTAAGCTCTCTGACCGTCTCCCTGACTCTCTCCAAGAATGCCCTGCCTTCATATCCACTCGAGGACAAATCATCTTTTTCTGCATTTTTGCATGCTGGATTCCTCTCTGGACTAAAGAGCTCATGAGGGGTGGTTTCTAGTTTTCTGCTCTTTCCCACAACACTCCTTCAGTGAGTCTTCTGGACGTCCTACAGACAACTCACTGGATCCACTTGGTCCGTGAAAGAATCACTACCACATCCATTTCACCTTGGGCACAGACCAGAGGGAGGGGCAGTCATGTCCTGCAGTCACTGGTTAGCTTACAAGTGCTAATACAGCAATAGCTTAATTAGAGAGAGAGAGAGAGAGAGCGAGAAGAAGAAGAATGTTATGGAGCCTTGTTTCTATAGAGGAAACCAAAATATCTTGATCAAAAGACCCTAAAACTGGAAGAACCAGAGAAGCTGGTGCCAAAATGTAGAAAAAAATGAGATGTGGCAAGTGGTAAAACTGATAGCCAAGCAGGAAAAATTCATATCCCCTTGTAACCAGCATTTTGGGAGGCTGAGGCAGGTGGATCACCTGAGGTCAGGAGTTCAAGACCAGCCTGACCAATATGGTGAAACCCTTTCTCTACTAAAAATACAAAAATTAGGCTGGGCGTGGTGGCTCATGCCTGTAATCCCAGCACTTTGGGAGGCCGAGGTGGGCAGATCACGAGGTCAGGAGATTGAGACCATCCTGGCTAACACGGTGAAACTCCGTCTCTACTAAAAATACAAAAAAAAATTTAGCTGGGTGTGGTGGTGGGCGCCTGTAGTCCCAGCTACTCAGGAGGCTGAGGCAGGAGAACGACGTGAACCCAGGAGGCGGAGCTTGCAGTGAGCCGAGATCGTGCCTCTACACTCCAGCCTGGGCGACAGAGTGAGACTCCGTCTCAAAAAAAACACCAAAAAACAAAAAACAAAAATTAGCTGGGAATGGTGGTATGCACCTGTAGTCCCAGCTATGCGGGAGGCAGAGGCAGGAAAATCGCTTGAATCTGGGAGGCAGAGGTTGCAGTGAGCCAAGATCACACCACTGTACTCCATTCACAAGAGTTAAACTCTGTCTCAAAAAAATAACAAAAATGTGTACCCTCTTTTCTCTTGCCTCAGGATAACTGAGATTCTTATAATGCATTTATTGAACAAATATTTAAGGAGTACCCATTATGTAAGCATCAGACACTGCTCAAGGTCTTGAGGCTGTGAGGGTGTATTAGTCCATTTTCACACTGCTATAAAGAACTACCTGAGACTGGGTGATTTATAAAGAAAAGAGGTTTAATTGAATTACAGTTCATCATGGCCAGAAAGGCCCCAGGAAACTTAAAATCATGACAGAAGGTGAAGGGGAAGCAAGGCACATCTTACATGGTGGCAGGAGACAGAAAGAGAAGGGGGAAGTGCCACGTTTTTAAACCGTCAGATCTTACGATGATATAGGAGTTAAGAAGAAATCACTTAGGCAGATAGTGAGAGTACGGGAGTCCTTGGTAAGACTTTTCTTTTTAATGAAAACCCAAATTATTTTCTAACGAAGAGCAGCCTGTAAAGTGGAGCTGCATACATAGACAAGCAAGCTGGGAGCTTGCACTGGTGAATGCGGGCAGCAACTAGGAACCAGACACGTTCAAGATGGCAGCTCCATCTTCCCTTCTCTGCCAGCCAAATCTACAGTAAGGTGCAGACAAGCTGGTGCTGGCCAAGAGAATTCATGTGCATAATAAGATTAGGGTGGGGCAACCAGCCTTCCCAGTGCGCTATGTAAACATCACACCTGATTGAACCAATCTGTGAGCCCTATGTAAATCAGACACACCTCCTCAAGCCTGACTATAAAATCAGGTGCATCCACCCCGCCGTCTTTCCTCTCAGACATTCCCCTCTCTTACTAAAGAGAGAGAGCTGTTTTCCTTTTTCCTTCTTCTGCCTATTAACCTGTGCTCCTAAACTCCCTGTGTGTGTCTGTGTCCTGAATTTTCCTGGCTTGAGAGGATGAACCCCTGGTGTATACCCCAGAAAACAGCCACTTCAAGTGAAAACTCACTCACTGTTCACCCCCATGATCCAATCACCTTTGACCGGGTTCCTCCCCTGACATGAAGGGATTAAAATTCCACATGAGGTTTGAGTAGGGGCACAGAGCCAAACCATATCAGAGGGTGAAGAGTAGGTAAAGTTGCAGCTCTCCTGCACCTTGCAGGGAAAGGCCATATAACACATGGTTACAAGCACAAACTAGGACTGGACTGCAGGTGTGTGAGCCCCCGCTTTGCTATTGAGTGACCCCCAGCAAGTTATTAAACTGTGCCTCATTTTTTCTGTTTGTGAAATAGTGGTAATAGTATAACCCACCTCTCATGGATGATGTGAGGATTAAATAAAATAACAAATGTTGACAGGCACAGTGGTGTGCACACCTGTAATCTCAGCACGTTGGGAGGCGGAGGCCCGAAGTTTACTTGAGGTTAGAAGCCTGAGACCTGCCTGGCCAACACAGGGAAACCCCATCTCTGCTAAAAATACAAAAAAAAAAAAAAAAAAAAATGCCAGGCTTGGTGGCTCACCCTTGTAATGCCAGCACTTTGGGAGGCCGAGGTGGGTGGAGTTTGAGACCAGCCTGGCCAATATGGTGAATCTCCGTCTCTACTAAAATTACAAAAATTAGCTGAGTGTGGTGTTGGGCACCTGAAGTCCCAGCTACTTGGGAGGCTGAGGCAGGAGAATCACTTGAACCTGGGAGGCGGAAGTTGCAGTGAGCCGAGATTGCGCCACTGCACTCCAGCCTGGGCGACGGAGTGAGACTCCATCTCAAAACAAAATAAAAAAACAAACAAACAAACAAAAAAATTAACCAGGCGTGGTGGCACACACCTGTAATCCCAGCTACTCAGGTGGCTGAGGCACGAGAATCCTTTGAACCCAGGAGGTGGAGGTTGCAGTGAGCTGAGATTGTGCCACTGCCCTCCAGCCTGTGCGATAGAAAGAGACTCTGTCTGCAACAAAGAACCAAAAACAAATATAAAGCACTTATAACAGGGTCTGGTCTGAAATAAGTAGTATGTAAGTACTGTAAGTATTAACTAATATTATTACAATTTATCCTCATATAGTAACATATCAAATATTTTCAATCAGTGATGCAATATGAATAAAATGAAATGATGCAGTAGTTACAGAGCTGAGAGAAACTGGTACTAATTTATACTGACTGGTCAGGGAAAGCTTCACAGAAAAGGTGAACTTTCAGCTGACACCTGAGTACCATGATCTGGAGGTAAGCGTGTCCCATGCATATGGAACAGCAAATGAAACTTCCCAGAGGATAATCCGAGAGGGGGGATTTCAGGAGTGGAGTCACATCACTGAAGTTCCTTAGTCCTGGTAAGTGTGGATTTTATTCTAAATGTGGTGAAATTCCCCTGAGAGGTTTTGAGTAGCAGATGGAATTCCATTTTTAAAAGTCACTGGCAAGTCAAGTAGTGTGCTGTGGTTACATTTTTTTCCCCTTATACCTCATTTTGTTTTTCCTACAGTTAATTCCTGCATTATTTCCTTTTATTTACTTACCTTACTGTATATTTGTTACAAATTATTTCCAATTCCCAACTTCTGACAGCCTCTCAATGTAATTTTGCTTAGGTTAGATGTATCTGACAGTTCGTTTTCTTTTTTTTCCTCTGTACTCTTTCTGCTACCGTTCTCATTCTTGCACTAATTTGTGCTGGTTTCTCTCTGAGCCAGCTGCACAGCTGCCTGCCTAAGACTTCCTCTTGGTATCTTTTACACTCTCTCTATGTTACATCCCCAGTTTTCTGAATCTTGTGGCGTTCTTCTTTTTACTTTACTTCCTCATTTGTGTTGCACATATGCTTCAGTTGTTTTTAGATTAAGAGCGGATGAGAGGTAGATGTTTTGATTCTTTACATGCCTGACTTTTTGTTCTACTTTTGCTCTAGGTTAATACTTGATTTTGAATAATATCCTAGGTTAGAAATGGTTTTTCATCAGAATTTTAAGGGAATTGCTTTACTGTTTTCTAGTTTCCTGTGTTACTGATGAGAAGTCTAAAGGGGCTCGTATTTCAGGTCCTTTTTATGTGTAACCTATTTTTTGTTCCTTGAGGTATTCAGGGTCTCTTTTTATTGCTAATTTAAGGAACTTTATCATAACATGGGTCCTTAGTCATTCATCCTACAAAATTTTCTTTTCCTATATCTTTGCTGATTTCTTCTCCTCTGCTTTCCCTCTTTTCTCATTCTTAAACTTCTATTTGTTTAATATTAGACCTCCTTGATTGATCCTCTAATTTAATTTTAGTGTCCAATTTTTGAGGTGGGAGAAAGACTTCATCAATGTTATCTTTCAACCTTTCCCTTGAATTTTAAAATTTTACTCTTCATATTTCTTCTGATTAATCCTTTGAAAAAATAGCATCCTGGGCCAGGCACAGTGGCTCACACCTGTAATCGCAGCACTTTGGGAGGCTGAGGGGTCGGATCACCTGAGGTCAGGAGCTCAAGACCAGTCTGGCCAACATGATGAAACCTTCTCTCTACTAAAAATACAAAAACTTAGCCAGGCGTGGTGGTGGGCTCCTGTAGTCTCAGCTACTTGGGAGGCTGAGGCAGGAGAATCACCAGAACCTGGGAGGCGGAGGTTGTAGTGAGCTGAGATTGTGCCATTGTACTCCAACCTGGGTGACAGAGCAAGACTCCACTTCAAAAATAAATAAATAAATAAAAAGAAAAAGAAAAAAGGGCTGTGTTCCACTGAGACTTCAGTGCTGAGCACAGAGGGATGCTACCTCCAAATTCCAAACATGGTTGACAAATCTAAAGAACTTTCTAAAGGATGACTAAACTAATTCTGCAAGCTTTAGCCTATAACTTATCTCCAATTTATATTTAATAGAAGACTGGCGATTGAGCAGAAAGGAAATAAGATTATTTGGAAATAAAAAAATTGCTAGCCAATCAAGGAGAGCTTGGCATTTCCGGAAACTTCTTTACCCTGGAAGAGGTAAAAAAGTGATTCTCCCATTCCCCCAACATAGCATTCACTAAAAATTAAGTGAGAAGTGCTTTGCCTAGAGGATCTGTAGCTTGCCAACACTTGACTTGTGCCACTGGTGTATGGGACATAGCAGTGTCAGCTCTCCCTGGGACAGTCCAGGCTGGCTGGTGCTGCCTGTGGTTAGAGTCAAGAGAGGGGTCTTCGGTGGGTGCGGTTTGCAGTTCCAGAGTTTAGTAGGGCAAATATGTCATGAACTATGTGAACTCTGAGGAAAGGTGTCATAGAAACACCTCAAAAGGACACTGTCTAAGAAGGCTGCTTGCTGGGGCAAGGAGACCCCAGGGTTCAGAGGCTGTGTAGGGTATAGTGCCAGAGCTGGAGTTGAAGGAGAATCCTTAGAGGTGAGACAGAATGTGCATTATTGCAGTGGGGCTATGCAAGGCAGCGGTCTCCGTTGGAGGTGGGAACAAGGGGGAGGGGAGGTTGTAAAGAATCCGTAAGTGACCATGATGCAATAGAAAGCCAGAATTTGGGCATTTGCCATAGGAGAGGGTCCCCAGTGCCAGATTATAATGGTAATGGACAAAGGAGATTGTTAACCATTTCCTCTAATTCATGGTCCACTTAACTCCGTGGGTCGTGGAAACAGCAGCTGGGGAGTGGAGAGCAAAGTGATGTGGGAGAGAGAGAACTTTCTTTACCCTTTCCATAAATGAGTTAATGAAGTAAACTGATAGTAGAAAGATAAATAGGAGAAAAGACATAAATGTATTTTGTGCATACACATGGGAGTCCCGTAAAATATGAGACTCAAAGAAAGGTCAGAGGATTGAAGTTTATATAGTATTCCTGAGCTACAGAAAAGGAATCAAGGCTTGGGGCTTATTGACAGGAGGTGGTGACAGGTTGTAGGAGGGTGAGGAGAGGAAGTGTATAGCAAGCATAGGTTGTCTTGTTATGCAGATAAAAAGTCTCTCAGGTGATAAAAGTTGCCTCAGAGTCCCCCATCAGAAGAATAAGTAATAGCCTGTGACAAGGTCTACCTGGGCAAGATGTCCAGTCTTCTCCCTGGTGATAAAATCTTACCTGGTTGATGAGATTCTTATCAAAGTTTTTTTCTTTATAGATATCAATTTTGTTTACAAAAAGTTTTTCAGAGCTACTCCTGTGTCTACAGTGTCTCAGAATAACTAACTGGAAATATGTCAAATAAGTATAATCTGATGTGGCATATTCTGGTGATATTTTGGGATAGTGTGTCCTGAGCCCCAATGCTGAAAAAACAGGAACGTGATTTCTGTTGGATGTGCCAACCTAAAATAATCAAAAGGATCAGAATCTAGTTTAACGAGAGTTTATTCAAGTGCAAAGTTTAAGGACAAGTGCTAGGGAAACATGGATCTCAAAGAATGGAAGTTAGTGTTCTGAACTGTAGAAGTTTGGGATGGTTTATATAGAGAAAGTTTAGGGAAGCTTAGCAGGATTTCAACATCTTTCTGTGTAAGGCTTAATGCCTAGTTACAATGATCTGATTAGTCAAGGTGGTCTTTTTCATTTGGGAAAGGCATCTTTAACATTTCATGGGCCGGGAGCGATGGCTCACGCCTGTAATCTTAGCGCTTTGGGAGGCTGAGGCGGGTGAATCATCTGAAGGTCAGGAGTTCGAGACCAGCCTGGTCAATATAGTGAAACCCCATCTCTACTAAAAATACAAAACCAAAAAAAACAAAAAAACAAAAAAAAATTACCCCAGCATGGTGGTGCACTCCTGTAATCCCAGGTACTCGGGAAGCTGAGGCAGGAGAATTGCTTGAACCTGGGAGGTAGAGGTTGTGGTGAGCTGAGATTGTACCATTGCACTCTAGCCTGGGCAACAAGAGTGAAACTCCATCTCAAAACAAAACAAAACAAAACAAAAACCATTTAGCACTGAAGGTGTGACAGTCATGGGTTTGTATTTTGTTTTTTCTTTTCTTTTCTTTCTTTTTTTTTTTTTTTTTTTGAGACTGTCTCACTTTGTATTGCAGGCTGGCGTGGCACAATCACAGCTCACTGCAGCTTTGATCTTGTGGGCTCAAGTGGTCCTACCACCTCAGTCTTCTGACTAGCTGGGACCACAGTCATATGCCACCACACCCGGCTAATTTTTTTTAGTTTTTATTTTTTATAGAGACTGGATCCCTCTTTTTCCCAGGCTGGTCTCAAACTCCTGGACTCAAACAATTCTCCTGCCTCAGCCTACCAAAGTGCCTGGATTACAGACATGAGCTACTGTGCTCATCCCATGGGGTCTTTTGTGTCATCTGGCGTGAGTTAGGTACAGGACAATAAAGGCTGCAGTTAATCCATTAATCCATAACAAAGATCAGTGAAGGGGGAAGATCTGATCTCTGGTCTCTCCTAGTCATTTACAGAACTAGAACAATGAGAAGAGAGTGAATCCATAACCTAAGAAGCAGAATTGCAAACATGCTATGTGACTCAGTTTCCAGGACTTTACTTCTCCCTTGGCATAATAAATCATTTTAGAGGGTTTTGAAATTTTGTTTTCTTTTACAGATGTTACCAACCTCAACTTGTTGGGGGCTGGTGGTGGTGGCTGCTCAGACAGTAAAGTATTGAATGCAATGTGAGGTCAAAGTTTTATTACAGATCATAGTGGTCTTTTAAGTACTTGCAGCAAGATTTTCCTAATACTTAAAAGTTACTGGAAACTCAATAGGATCAGTGTGATCATCTCCAGATGGGGATGGTAGATTTTTGAAAGTGGGTATGAAGGGCAGTAATGAGAGAAAAATAAAACTATTCCTGGTTGTACTCTCCCAAGACAATGTCATTCAATGAATGGTTATATAGATTGGCATCAAAAGTCCCTTTTTTCAGCCTTCCCTTTGGAAGCACCTGGATCCTCTATTCTGAGCCTTTCTGAGATGAGGGAAAAGTGGCTTCTCATCAGTATCTCCTTCTTTGTGCAATACAGTTTCAGTTCTTTCTAATCTACAGAGTTAGTTCCTTCTCTGCTCTCAGCTTTCTAACTTCCAAAATGTGTTAATGTCACTCATTACCATGTTTCCCATTCTCTTTCTCTTATGGATTAAACTTTAAAAGACAATGGTATTAGTTTAGGTGAATATCTAAAAAGATGTGGAGAAAGGTTCATGCATTCAGTCTGCCATGTTTAACTGGAGTCACTTTAAAGGAAAAATAACAAATCAGGTGTTTCCAGCAGCATGTAGCTTTCTATGAGATCACCTCACCTTGCATTCTTCTCCTTCTCTTATAACTTGATTTTTTTCTTTCTTTCCTTTTTCTTTCTTTTTTTTTTTTTTTTTTTCCGACCCAAGAGTCTAGTCTCACTTTGTCGCCCAGGCTAGAGTACAGTGGCACGATCTCGTCTCATTGCTACCTCCGTCTCCCGGGTTCAAGTGATTCTCCCACCTCACCTTCCCAAGCAGCTGGGATTATAGGCGTCTTATAACTTGATTTTTACTCATTTCATTATCATCCAAGAGGTGAAATTTAACTCAAAGCAAATGACGATTGTTTCAAATATAAATCTTAATCAGGGAGAAAAGATTGTAACTTATAGTTGAACTGGGGTTTGGAGATTATTTGTGTTTTTAAAAATTATTCTGTCCCACATTTAACAGACGAGTGAAGATTTTAAAAATAATTTCTCTGCAATTTTTTATTTAGCAATTTCCAAACCTATTGTGTTAGGCAGGGTTCTCCAGGGAAATAGAACCACTAGGGCATATCTATATCTATATTTATATCTTTATCTATATCTATAATCTTTCTAGCTCTCTATCTATCAAGAGATCGAGAGAGAAAGAGAGAGATTTATTTTAAGGAATTGGTTCACGTGATCGTGGGAGCTGGCAAGTCTGAAATCCATAGGGCAAGTTGGTCAGCTGGAAATTTTGGTAAGAGTTGATGTTGCAGTCATGAATCTGAAATTTGCAGGGCAGGTCAGGTACAGTATCTATTGCAACTGCAGTCCTGTGGCCAAATTCCTTCTTCAGGAAACCTGCATCTTTTTTGCTCTTAAGACCTTCAACTAATTGGATGAGGCCTTCCCACATTGAGGGCAATCTGCTTCACTCAAAGTCTGCTGATTTAAATGGTAATCACATCTAAAAAATACTTTCACAGCAACATTTGAACTTGTGTTGTCTAAGCAATTGGGCGCCATAGCTTAGCCAAGTAGACACATGAAATTAACCATCACACTTACTGTAGAGATGAAAGAACTACTGTTTCAAAAAACAACTATTTTTGAATCTGTCATTTATCAACTGATTCACCAATGGTTAACCTTTCTATGTGCTTTCTCTTTCTCCCAAGTACTGAATCATATGAAAATAAATTATGGTTGTGATATTTCCTATCTAAATACTTCATATGGGACATTCTCCTCCATAGCACACCTAAGAAGATTAATATTAATTCAGTGAGATCACGTCATATCTAGTTCATATATAATTTTTCCCTAGTTGACCTCAAAATGTGTTTGCTTTGTTTACACATTACTCTTCATAATTATGTCTCTTCTAATATGGATCAATATTTGTGTGTTTTTGCTGCTATTGTTTTTTAATGACATTGTCTGTTTTGAATAATTCAGGCTCATGGGCTGTTTCACATCCTGAATTTCTCTAATTTTGTCTTTATGATTAGAGCCAGGCTCTACTTCTTGGCAAGAATACCACTGAAGTGAGGTTGTGTACTCCTAATTGCCTTGCATCAGGAGACACATGATATGCATTGGTTCCTGCATTAGTCATGTTAAGTTTGATCACTTGGTGAAGGTGGTGGCCACCTTGTAAAGGGACATTTTCTCCTTTTAAATTAATATGTAATTTGTGGCACAAGACTTGAGGCTGTGTAAATATCCCATTCTCTGACAACCTTTCTTCTGATGACTTTAGCATTAATGGATCTAATTATATCATTCTTGGCACTGAGTAGCATTCTTGTGTAAAGAAGGGGTTCTCTTTCTCTCCCTCCTCTCATTATAATTTGTTACTGTTATTTTCTTACAAGTTACTAAGAATTACTCAAAGGCAGTATTTTTCGATAAATCATTGGTAATTTATGGTCTTCTCACTCTAGAAAAGGGAGGATGGGTCAGAAAACTGAGGGGAAAAAAAGGGAGGAAATGAGAATGTATATTATCGACATAATTGGTTGAAAATGTCTAGTGCTATAATTATGCCATCATGCAAATTAAAAGTCACCTGTGAAAATCAACTTGTATTGTTTTGTTTTGTTTGACTTTAATAAATCCTTACAGTGTATGAATAAAAATTAAATTAATTGATTGGTATCTTCACTAATGGCAGAGAAGGGAATGGACTGAGCGGATTCTGCTTTTCACTCTGATATTTGTTAAGTGCCCTGTGTGGTCTGAAGACCTGGGTTCTAGAACCAGCTCTCCCTCTGCAGGTGTGTTACTTCAGTCAAGGCAATCAATCTTTGTGATACTCAGTTTGGTTCTCTCTGATATGAACATAAGAAATATACTTGAAGGCCGGGTATGGTGGCTTATGCCTGTAATTCTAGCACTATGGGAAGCTGAGGTGGGAGGATTACTTGGGCTTAGGAGTTTGAGACCAGGCTGGGCAACGTGGCAAAACCCTATCTATACAAAAAACAAACAAAAATATTAGGCAGGCATGGTGGTGCATGCCTGTAGTCCCAGCTACTCAGGAGGCTGAGGCAGGAGAATCGCTTGAACCCGGGAGATGGAGGTTGCAGTGAGCTGAGATTGCGCCACTGCACTCCAGTCTGGGTGGCAGACAGAGACCCTGTCTAAA